>NC_133487.1:20473991-20505479 GCF_025370935.1 Choristoneura fumiferana | reverse complement strand
AAAACACTTTCGACATTTACATTTGAAAATGAAATATCTCAAAACGGTTTAAATCAATTAATCGAAACGTTCTCAGAATCACCGTAAGGAAACTGTTCCCACTTAAAGTTGACGGCATAAACCACCATCACAGAATTACTGGCCTACTTGGTATCCGTAGAATTTATAATACTTAACACCCGGATCGGCGCAACGGGGGTTAATGTGTTTCTGATTATTGCCCGGGGCCGGGAATATCCGTGTTATTCCGCAGATCGCCATTCTTTATATTCATCACTGTAATCCACATTGGATATCTCGTAAAAACTGTTGTTAAAGCTCCGTTTGAACCAATAATGTCAGAGGATGTTTTAGGTTCTTAGTCAACTAGGAATCTTATAGTTCGCCATGTCTGTCCGTTGCTGTCTGTCTGTCCGCGGCTAAGCTCAGAGACTGTTAGTACTAGAAAACTGTAATGTGCATGAATAGACATATCAGTCACCCGTTTTTTAGGGTACCTCCAATAGTCGTAAATGGGGGTGATTTTTTTTCTCAACTACCCTATAGTGTGGGGTATCGTTGGTTAAAACCATTGGGAGGATTGCTAAGACGATTTTCCTATTCAGTGATCTGTTTGCGAAATATTCAACTTTAAAGGGCAAATTTTCATTAAAATCGAGCGCCCACTCTAAAATCTAAACTGTTGGGTGGAAAAATTAAAAAAAAAATTAGAATGGTAGTAAATATATCAAATTTACAAGACAAATTATAGCGGCTAAGATTGCTTGAGAATTATTCGTAGTTTAAGAGTAAATAGCAGCCTAAGATATAAAATAACGGGTGTGGCCTGTAATATAAGCAAATAATTAAAACATAGATCATACTCCTCAAACTGAACAACATTAGTTCAGCGAATTTTAAAATAATTAGTTTTTTAATTTATATTACACTTTTAAGTTTATTCGAAGAAGCAATGTAAAGCAAAATGCTTGATGTTTGTAGCTTGACAGGCGACGTCAGTTATGTTCTATTTAATTTGTATGAAAAAAGGAAAATTCAAAGACTCCATTATTTTTACAAGTCACTGAACTAATGTTGTTCAGTTTGACGAGGACGATCTACGTTTTAATTTTTTGCTCGTATTACAGGCCACACCTTGTATATACCTAAACTTAGAAGATTCCATACACAATACGAAATCCTTAGAAAACATATTGCTTGATTTTTCGTAATGGCTACGGAATCCTATCCTGGGCGTGTCCGACACGCTCTTGGCCGTTTTTTTTTTGTGTAATAGTTCATCTGAGTAAGTGATTACCGTCGCCGAATCGCCCATAGTCAAGTGTTGCGAAGAATGTGTTTTTCGTTAACCAATAGAAACGCTTCATTTACCTCGCCCTGCTCCGCTTAGCTGTTTCCACCAGAGATGTGCTGTGCGGGGATAGGTAAATGAAGTGTTTCTATTGGTTAATGAAAAAAACATTCTCGCATCACATTCTTGCAACATTATTTGGTGAAAACGCTGCTTTTGGAACAGAAATTTGGTTGCAGATATCGAAATTGATACCTTTTGTTCAGTGAGGTGTATAAGACAGACAAGGGGCCTTATTTCGATGACTCCGGTGTATAGTCCGGTGGATACTTTCTAATTTTTTCACATTTAGCGACACCACTTGTTTTATGTATTGGAAAAAACTACGAAGAGAGAGTGAGAGAGAAAAAATCGGCCAACTGCAAGTCGGACTCGCGCACAAAGGGTTCAGTACATTATCTATACATTATTCGACATTAGCAACAAACGGCAAAAAATCACGGTTGTAGTAAGGGAGCCCCGTTAAATATTTATTTTATTGTGTTTTTAGTATATATTGTTATTATAGCGGCAACAGAAATACATCTATGAAAATTTCAACTGTCTTAATATCACGGTCCATGAGATACAGCCTGGTGACAAACAGACGGACAGTGAAGTAATAGTGTCCCGGGGCCCTAATAAGGATCGAAAATCATTCAGTTGTTTACCAGCACGAATTTCAGCCTTGCAAAGTGGAAAAGCACACCTTCATTTAATTTTACCAGTGTGCTGAGCCTCCATCCTTTCATCTGAGCACGTCTAGCCAGCCAAACTACTATCCAAACACCTCAGTAATCCACAATGCCTCACCGTGATCCAACGAATTACTGTATCGATGTCGGCGGCCGATCGTAAAATCCGCCAGATCACGAAATTCCTAGGCATATCATGAAATGGCGCCATTTCATGAATTGGCTAAGGGACATCCGCCATATCGTTCAAAACTTACCGTTCAACGATTTCCCTAGTGAGGTTTAAGCAGATCATGAAATTCCTAGGCATATATCGGTTCTGGCACTTCGCCGGCCGCTGCCGAGGCACGCTCGCTTCGCTCGCTCGGCTCCTGCGTTGTGGTTAAAATTCATACTAACCACTCCTCGCTTCGCTTGTCGTACCAAAATTTTTATTTTTTTCGACTTAAAACGATATGCCCGGTATAGAGCTAGGAATATTTCTCAGGCACATCTTGATATGCCTGGCTAACTTTTAGGGAAATCATGAAATGGCGCCATTTCACGGTATGCCTAGGAATTTCGTGATCTGGCAGATTTTACGATCGGCCGCCGACAGATATAGTTCCTTGAGCAGACGAGGAGTTCACATTGGTGCAGAAGAAAAGCAAGGCACGCAATAAGCCTACCATATGATATAAGAGCGCTGACTTATAAAGTATTTGTAACCAAGCTAGAGTTCTCAAGAAAAAATATTTTTTATACTATGTCTGATTTCTTTAATCCATACTATACTAAGTGTTTGTGTTTGTATGTTTATTCATCTTTCACGTCGCAACGGAGCGACGGATCGACGTGATTTTTGGCATAGAGATAGTTTATGAGCCAGAGAGTGACATAGGCTACTTTTTATCCCGGAAAAATGCACAGTTCCCGAGAAAACAGCGCGCGATAACCGAGTTCCACGCGAGCGAAGCCGCGGGGGAAAAGCTAGTATGGTAATAATTTGTGACTAAGTATATAGTATATTAATTGATTATTTTTGTGTTTTGTTTTTTGTAACTACCTGTTCTATTCTGACATTATTTCTATAATTTAATGCTAATGAATGAAATGTGAATTATTATGATTGGTGTTGTTGTATATTTATTAGATCCGATTATAAAATTAAACCTAGGTACTTACCTATATTTTCGTGTCGATTAAAATAGGAAAAAAATGCGATTGTGAAAATAAGATTCAGTAAAAAAGCATATTGGGAAAAAGTATCTCGGGAAAAATGCGAATGGAAATTTCGTTTCAAGGAAATAACGATTTTGGGAAAATTAATTTTTGAATTTCGTAATAGCCCCCCGATTTTTCATAATAGACCTTCAACTTTTTAGAAGAATATTCTTCGAGCTTGTCGGTGACTCCAGTTCTTCGGCGAATTTCCAACTTACTTTTAAGGGCTTTTTTAGGTGCGTAAATTCTTTCTCATGCTTAGACGTTATGGTAAACTTGAGTTTATGGCACATTGTGACGTCACATAATCTCGGGCGATTCACGGCCGTTTTATCGTTTATCCATACGTAAGGAGTAATAAATCTGATATTGGCTAGGCGCAGCGTATACACGCACAGTACTTCAAACAAGAGTAGGTCTGTGGTGACTGTAACTTGGTAAGAGCTAAAGTACCTACGTGGAATCTACGCGCGTGGCTTTAAACTCAGTTCAAATAAAAAGTGTAATTCTTTTTTATTTGCTTTATTTTATTTTAGAGCTTAATAGTACTTTTACAGAGATAGATCCAGCCACTCAGGCTGTCGGGAGCAATCTGTGCTCCATGTATACCGCTGTCAGTCGTCTTTTAAAATCTAATTCTAGAATCATACAACATAAAAATACTATCATTATACATAATAAAGTCAATCTAACCTGCCAGGTGGTCAGTTTTACCACCTGCCAGCGGTATACAGCCTAGTCCCTACACTACCTACCTATGATCAAGGACTTTATTCATGAGCCAACATGGAACCATTTCACAGTAAACGTCATAGTAACATCGTATTAATTAACAAGGAAAATCGTAATGACTTTTCCTTTGATAAGGTTTCATGGTGGCTCATAAATCAGTCCTTGGCCGTACTTTTAAAATATTTAAAAAATCAAGTGCGAGTCGGGCTTGGTGACCGTATTAGAAAATATCCAGTGTTAGCTAAGCACTTCTTAGCTATTTTTTTTTATATAAGAGGGGGAATACGAGCATGCGGGTCACCTGATGGGAAGCAATCACCGCCGCCCATGGACACCTCTCAACACGAGGGGTATCACAGGTGCGTTATTATATTAGCATATTAGTATTATGACATCTTAACCGACTTCAAAACTTAGGGGATAATAAGGAAAAAAAAACTTTATGGATATAATTGGTATCTATCGAAAATACAAACTGAGACATGGATGCACAGAAAAACCAGAAAAAGAGACCGGCACTGGGAATCGAACCCAGGTCCTCAGCAATCCGTACTGCGTGCTATAACCCCTACTTACACCACTGCTGGACAGGAATCTAGACACGAATTTTTCCTATGCATACATATATCTCAGGTTGCTTATTTCTAGCTACTTAAGCAGCAGCACTAGCGACATCTATGTTTCGTGAAGAGACGTCACATTCTTTCGGAACTAACCGCTCACCCAGACAAGAGATGTCGCTACTAAGCAATCAAATTATAATTGTTTTTTTGAGAAAAAAAAAATATAGAATAGAATAGGAAAAATTCGTGTCTAGATTTTTGTCCAGCAGTGGTGTAGGAGTTTATAGCATGCAGCACGGATTGCTGAGGACCTGGGTTCGATTCCCAGTGCTGGTCTCTTTTTCTGGTTTATCTGTGCATCCACGTCTCAGTTTGTATTTTCAACACTTAAATATTGCTAAAATAACAATGTAAACAATTTGTATTGTTTATTGGCTTTGGCATTGCAGTGCTAGCTCAAGCCATAAGGTTGTTACGACATAATAACTATCTGATGGACTGCTCTGATGTTTATGTGATTCGAGTTTACGCCAGATCAGACAGTAAAACTGGAAATTAAAGTGATGACTTCGATCGAAGGCGAGATTTTAAACACTACAGTTTTTATCAACTTTACAATACAATACAATGATTCTTTATTGAACACCAAAACATAGTAAGTACAGAAAGCATAGGTATATAGAGATTCCCCCCCCCCCTCATAGCACCACAATAAACGACAACAGTTGTCCAGAAGTCCAGAAAGACCAGGAAGAAAATCCAGGAGTCTCCGGTCAGAAGTTTCAGTAAATGAGCCGAAAATTGTTTGCCCTGTGAGACTCTAGCTGATATGATGATTTTCATAGGTCATTCCTTTTGGATCAACTAAATAGTAAGGACAGTTAAAATAGTCAGTTTCATTGTGAAGACAAAGTACCTATTCGTATAAAGGTATCCAGAAGTTTAGTATAGCAACAGCGGCTTTTCGAAGTCGGATTGATTTAGAAGACAGTGCGGGTAACTTCATTAGTCCAGTATCGAGCGGCGGCATGCGTCGTGCGGCGCAAATAGCTGATAGGAGCTCGTAAATAAAGTACCAGTTAGAGTGGGTACACACGGGGCGTTCCTTCGGGGACGAGCCTGCGACTTTAAGCCCAATGAGGGCTATCGCGTATGAATTCGCCACTAGAGGCGCTAGTGTAGCGTGAGGTCTCCGAAATGTCAAATCTCATAGTTTTTTGGTGAGCTACGCGGGTTTATCTATAATTAGAATATTTTTGTGAATATTTTGCAATATCTGAAATTAATTATGGCAAATATGCGTTCCGGGGCAATGAATGTCTGTGTTTGAGACAGTTTTGTCTTTCGGAAACCTTTGTCCTCCCTTTTTTCCGAACAAAACGGGGACTATGCAACACTGTGGCATGCTCGATATTTTTATGGTACGGTTTTAAGGTGTATTAAAATATGGTTTTAATCTAAAATTTGTTTCTACGCCCGTAATAACAGACTTCGAAAGCCATACTTAAAAACCTCACGCAACAGTGCGCCATCTAGTGAGACAAAAAACGATAGCCCTCATTAAGGGGCTTTTCCACCGGCAAGGTGAGACGAGGCTCGGGATGAGCCTGCGAGGTGCTTTTCTACCGGCAAGGCTAGGCAAGGCGGGGCGAGACAGTAATAATATGGCAAAATTTAAATTAAGATTGGTCTTTGGAGTTTTTCGTATTTTTTATTTCAACTCCAAATTTGTTACTTTTACGGTCATCCCGTGAAATTCAACGAAAATACGCTAGTGTCGCTGCTTAAGTGACTAAGAAAGAAAAAAGCAGGCTGAAATGTGTGGTGCATGGGAGGCGATTTTGTCTACACTCCTGTCCAGTGGTGGTGTAGGGGTATAGCACGCAGCACGGAATGCTGAGGACCCGCCTGTCGTATCGCATAACGTTTTTTGTCCTAAAAATGTTTGGCCGAGAATGTTTGGCATACTGTTGAATGGCATCCCTACCTACTAATCGTTTGTCCTAATAATTATTGCGCATACTCATTTAAAGTCCTAAAGCAAGTTTGTCCTTATATCATGGACAGGGATATTTGGAAATAGTTCCGATCCGCATTAGCGATCCCTTCAAATGTTAATACTTGTGATGTATACATATTATCATTTAATAAAAATATATATACCTCGTTGAGTTTCTTGCCGGATTCTTCTCAACAGAGGTTTTTCCACAAAGACCCCCAGTCTCATCGGTTGGCAGCCTGCATCCACCGTGAACCCGCGGCTTTAACCAGGTCATCCGTCCATCTCGTTGGTGGACGTCCTACGCTGCGCTTGCACCGCGGTCTCCACTCGAGAACTAATCGGCCCCAACGGCCATCTGTTGTCTCTTCAATAATATATTAGTCTCGCCTAATGAAGACACAAAGGTGATTTTTTTTTCTGGGCCCCTTTCCGCCCCCCTCTAGGCTTCCAGCGCCCACACAGGAGCGTTATCGCCCACTTTGGTAAACTGCTATGCTGCTGATGACGATGACTTAATCATGTTTTGGCCATTTGAGAATTAGTTCGTTGAAGTGGCGTTGGGCTGGCCACGTCTGTCGCAGGACCGATGAACGGTGGAGCAGACGAGTCCTCGAATGGAGACCACGGACGGGAAAACGTAGTGTAGGGCGTCCTGTGGCACGGTGGACGGATGACCTTAAGAGGATCGCTGGCAGCGGATGGATGCGAGGGGCTGAAGACAGAGCGTTGTGGCGCGCCATGGAAGAGGCCTATGTCCAGCAGTGGACTGCTGAAGGCTGATGATGATGATGATGGCCATTTAACGCGCACGTCTATAAATCATTTCCGTGTGTACCTAACCAACCTAACACACAACTAATACCGCGGGGCGTCTTGATTGTCACGGCCCGTCGTTCTCATTTGCCATATCGATTTACTGATAATGATAATAAACCATAATGACTGGAATTGCTGTCTACCTATGTGTTTAACTATGTGTGACGGTATATGAATAACCAAGTAATTGACGGTCGGGTTTGGAAAACGGCTAGGTACTAAAAATCGGTCAAATGCGAGTGCGAGCGTCTCGCGCATGAAGGGTTCCGCACCTCCGTACCGTACAATGTTTTAAAAACAAATAGTTCAGTAATATTTTTTTGATCTAATACTTGCAAACTTTTTTGCTGGCGGTACTTTTTGCCCCCGGTTACCAAAGTAGATAGTCGTCAAGACAAATCAAATGAGACCAAAATCGTTTTATCCCAGAGTTCCTATGGCCAACATCTAACTTCATCATCAGATGAGCTCTACGTCATAATAATATTGCATCGTCATCGGATTTATACATGCATGCAAAATTTCAGCTCAATCAGTTGAAGATATCCACTTCAAATTTAAGTTGAAATATTAATTCCACCCGAACAAACAACTAGTTACGTTACATTACAAGTTAATCAAAACCTATCACCAAAATGTAAGCACTAGGTGCGAGTATTTTTAATAAAGAACAATTTTTTCCATCCTACGAATATTCGTATATTTATTCATAGGCTGTCGCCCTGTCAGAGGCTGAATAGCGCTTTAGACTCTTGCCATGCGCCGCGGCAGAAAAAAAAATGGCTGTCAGCGGTTCATTCGCGGGAAATTCAGCGGACTTCGTATGTTGTGTAATTAAATAATAAGAAGCTCGATTAGTGTGAATAAATTTTAAACTAAACCTTAACCTAACCCTTAAACCTTGTAAATAGTGTTTACTAAATACTTAGTATGATTTTTTTTAGTGTAAAATCAATAGATAAACATAGTGATTACAGGTGTGGATTTGGCGAGCGCTTTTTCAAAGTTGGCTTCATTGGGTTTGTGGTTCATAAATTGCTTTATTAATTTTGCACAAAAACGAATAAACCACAAAATCAGACAGTCACTATATAATTGAAACGTATGAGTGGACTGTAATAAATAACTAAAAGCAAACGAAGAAATAATATGATGAAATTGAAATATACTTGATAACACAACCACACAACACGACGCAATAATGACAAGTAACAGAAAAATATACAAAAATACAACAAAAAAGTATAAAACTCCAAGGAGTTTGCTACAATAATATTATCGAAGCTTTTATAAAACATCATTAAAATCTCAAACGTAAAAGGTAAAATATTCAGGTAGTCGTTGCTAGACGACTCGGCCGCCTTAGCAACGGCTAATAACGCATAGCAACCAAAAAACGCTGAAATAACACGTTTCTTGTATGACGACCCCCTTTAATTGGTAACTTTATTTAATTTTTAGTATTTGCTGTTATAGCGGCCACAGTAATACATTATCTGTGAAAAATTCAAGTGTCTTACTTTTACGGCTTAAGAGATAGAGCCCTGTGACAGACGGACAGACAGACAGCGAAGTCTCAGTAATAGGGTCCCGTTGGCACCATTTGGGTACGGAACCCTAAAAACAGAAAAGCGATAAGTGAAATAAGTCAATGAACTGAACTACGGGTAGGCAAGTAGGTAGGTAGGTAGGTACTTTACTTTGCTTCTCCGTTAAAACCGTGCACCACATTTGTTCCGTATGACATAGGTAGTTTGTTTGTTTTTATGTATTGCTGTAGGTATCTGTCTATTTAGATAAGTTGTGGTATGTATATGGTTAGTTTTTTAGTTTTATCTACTTCTATTTTATCTTTTTTAGGGTTCCGGAGCCAAAATGGCAGAAACGGAACCCTTATAGTTTCGCCATGTCTGTCTATCTGTCTGTCTGTCTGTCCGTCCGCGGCTTTGCTCAGGGGCTATCAATGCTAGAAAGCTGTAATTTTGCACGAATATAATACAATGTAAGCTATGCCGACAAAATGGTACAATAAAAAATTCAAAAAAATTTTTTTAGAGTACCTCCCATAGACGTAAAGTGGGGGTGATTTTTTTTTCTCACCCAACCTTGTATTGTGGGGTATCTTTGGATAGGTCTTTAAACCATTAGGGGGTTGCTAAGACGACTTTTCTATTTAGTGTTCCATTTGCAAAATATTCAACTTTAAAGTGAAAATTTTCGTGAAAATCGGGCGTGTCCCCCCCCCCCAAACCGGTGGGTAGATAAATTTGAAAAAATTCAGGATGGTAGTAAGTATATCAAACTTACAAGGAAAACTATACTAACGGTTAAGTTTTCTAGAGAATTACTTATTAGTAGTTTAAGAGTAAATAGCAGCCTAAGGTATAAAATACACCTGAACTTGGAATATTCCGTACAAAATACGAAATCATTAGAAAAATATTACTTATTTTTTTTGTAATGGCTACAGGACCCTATTTCGGGCGTGTCCGACACGCTCTTGGCCGGTTTTTTTATTCGACTGGATGGCAAACGAGCAAGTGGGTCTCCTGATGGTAAGATCACCACCACCCATAAACCACAACCCAGGGGTATTGCAGACGCCAACCTACAGAGGCCTAAGATGGGATAAGTACTTCACGTGCCAGTAATTTGTACTTCTAAAATATATTCCTTACTTCTGTCTATTGTGAAGATTCCCTAAAAAAGATCGCTCTGAAGCCATAAATAAGGCCGCTTATTGCTTACCTTGGAATACCTAAGGTGAGTAGGTAAAGAGTAAGGTATCGTAGGTGTTATAATACATTAATTTGTCCCGCACGTACTAACATACTAACACGCACCTCACCAACGTCCAGAAATAGCCGAAAACAATTTCAACCAAATAACAAAATAAGGAGACCTCCACGCGTGGCCGCTACGCCGAAACCAAATTCCCTAACCCAATATCCTTACGGTTAGTTTTAACGAAACAAATAGCATCCGTAAAGCTGTACGAGATTAATCAGGGATGTCACCGACAAGGGGCACCCTCGTCGTTCTGTCAGTACTGAGCAGGACCAAAATATCGCGGTCTGAATTAAAGGTCTGTTTTGACTTATTGGCAATCCTATGTAAGATTTTCACGATCCGTGTAATAACCTGAATAGGCTACATTGCGGCGCTTGAATGCACCAACAAATCATATTGCTTCAGTAACCCGGCAATGTTTAGCTACTCGGGTGTTTTACTCGTATAATTAATGCTTTCTAGAATACACGGAAGTTCATTCGACCGATTTAATACGGGCGAGTCAGCAGGGCTACTACGAAACTCGAAACTCGAAGCTCGTATCGTACCGTCCCTCTCGCTCTCGTATTAAATGGTATATGTGTCAGAGGGACCGCATGACACGAACTTCGAGTTTCGAGTATCGTAGTAGCCCTGCTGTGCTGACTAAATCAAAAATCGTAATGACCATTACGATACAGCCGTGTTCATAATAGAATCCAATGTCGTAATGCTGGTCATTATCTATGGTTTTTAAACGCATAATGGAGGATTTACTATATGGGTGTAGATATAAAAGATTATTACCTACGTAGTTCGGTGCGCTGCCGCTAAGCAGCGGTATTCTTTCACAGATCGAGTGATCCATTTATATTTCGGTAGTCGTTGCTAAAATCTGTTTTTGACGATTTAACCAAAAAATAAAACAAATATATTTATCGTCAGTTATTTTATTATTTATATGTACAAGTCACTAATGTTAAACATAGGCTAACCTAAATATAACTGTACAAATACAAAATGCACTTCTCAATTCCACATACGTTCTAATTCGTACAAAAAGACGTTGAAATGAAGTAGAGAAAGTAAAACGTAAAATTTTCATAATATCGTAGGAATATTTGTACATGAAGAGTGCTCGTTGTGCAGCAGTCCCCGTGGCGTGTGCTCCGAGGGGATGGACTACAAATTAGCCCGAAACAAGTCAAGCTAAACTCGATTGAAGACGTGACTTGACCGGTTTATTTTACAAAGTAGGAATACATTCTTATTGGCTACCACAGACCAAAGAAAGCTCGGATTTGAACCCACGATCCTCTGCTTGCGAGGCCATAGGTCAAACCACTAGGTTATCACGGCTTAACAGTAACACAAATAACTATTTAGCATTTGTTAGTCTTTTACCTCAAAGCATAAATTTATTGTAACGTTTCACCGAATCGCATATAATAACAAAATTTCAATAGAATCTTGTACCTGTGACAATTTTTCGCGTAGCTTTTTACATTAGTATAATAAATTTGTAGCATCTCATTCTTCGTCTTATTATACCCTATTTTCGCCGCGATGTTTGCTTGGGACTCTAATTAATTTGACGCGTTAATTGATGTTTGCACTAAAATATCCTATAAATACGTTTTATAAACACGATCGAAAATGCGACTTAAATTTATAGCGACTAAAAAATAAGCGATGGTGACACAACGCTATAATTAAATATATGGTCGAGGTGAAATGCAATTCGGTGAAACGCTACAAGGAATTTATGCTTTTGAAGTAAAGAACTAACAAATTCTATTTTGTACCTGTAAAACAATTTATTGATATTCTAACCTATTGACGCGTTTCACAATTTACCCATTTATTAATACAACCCAGGGCATTTGTTTCATCAACATTTCTGTAATCTACTGAAACATGTTAACTATGGTGTCAATTCAATTCTAAACATTGAAATATTTTAATGCAAATTTAACTTAACGGAAGGTACTGGAGCTTAGCCTTTTAATGGCCTACCGCCATTTTCGATGTTGTTTGTTTTGTTGCAAATACCTATTATTAAATTTTGTTTATAACATGTGTGATGATAAAGCAGTGTATTTACCTTAACATAATTAATTACGCATTAAAAAACCTTTCATAAACCAACACTCGCATTTTGACAAAATTTTAAATAAATAATAGGTACCGATGAAAAACCTTCATAGAGGTGTCCAGTCAAAATAAAACTGTCTGTTAAAACATTCCGGATTAATGTTCCTTTCAGGGATAAGTCCGCCTTAGTACTTAACACTACTTTTTTTCTGTAACCTTTTTGTTTTTCCTCTTTGTACCATCAGCCAAATAAGTGGTCTATCAATTTTCAAACAAGTTCCTATCAAATAAATATGTCGCTAAAAACTTTCAAGTTGACAGACACGTCTATTGGCATTATTGTTTCATGACATGCAAACGATTATCAACTAAAGGGTGGTAGACCACATATTTGGCCGATGGTACAATAAAGAGTATAAACAAACAAACAAACTTTTTAAATGAAAACCGAGCGTTTACATTTTCAATACTTCATCAATCACCAGCACATTTCAATTCAAAATATACAATCTATCGCCCGCCTTTTGTATTACCCATATTATTATTAGCACAATGAGGGTATCTGTGACAGGCTGTTGCCGCTGATATCGTAAGGTCTGTTTGACAGCTTTGACGTTTGCAAATACAAACTGAAATATAGATGCACAGAAAAACCAGAAAAATAAGACCATCACTGGGAATCGAACCCAGGTCCTCGGTATTCCGTACCGCGTGCTATACCGCTACACCACTGATGGTCAACGGTACCGACACGAATTCCCCTATGCACCTCATATCTCAGCTTGTTTGTTTCTTATTTAGCCACTTAAGCAGTGACGCTAGCGACATCTATGCCGTAGCCCTCATCGAGAAACTTTTTCGGCACTCCATTGGAACTAACCGCTCACCCGGACAAGAGATATCGTTACTAAGCAATCAAATTAAGATTGGTTTTTTGGAATCTTTTTGTATTTTTCATTTCAATTTCAAATTTTTTACTTTTACGGTCATCCCGTAAAACCTAAATTGAAAATACAATCAGATCTATATTTCAGTTTGTATTTTCAATTTAGGTTTTACGGGATGACCGTAAAAGTAAAAATTTGGAATTGAAATAAAAAATACAAAAAGATTCCAAAAAAACAATCTTAATTTGACGTTTGCGTCACGTTTGAGATTGGTTAAATAACTGAATGAGGGAACACTGAAGCTACCGTACAACGGCCAACCGTTCTGTGTCTTTTTCAACCTCGACATTGACGGAATCATCCATAGTATCGATGGAGCTATATATTTTTTTAAATTGATTGAAGACTGAAACGTCAAACGTACCTCACGTTACTAAAATAACGCCATCTAGCGACATTTCGCCTATCAAGCGACCCTCGTTCAATATTTCACGACTGTCAACACACAGTGTCCACTTTGAAACAAAGTAATTTTGGCACGCATTGATCGACTGGCGTCGTCCAGTTAAACTCAGGTCTGTGGAACAGTTATTATAATTATTCTAATCCGAATGTATTTCGTCGGCAACCTGCTGCCATTTCGCGACCATGCTGGACACAGTTTTGTGTTTGAAGCCAACGGAAGCCGAAATTTTGACCTGCGGGCAAAAAGGTTAGTGTTTAACTGATTGAAAGAAAGAATAAATTTATGTATTTACCAAAATTAGCACAACAAACAAAAAAAATAACTAAAAAAAAACAGTAAACCTAGGTAAAGAAAAAAACATTGTGACGAAAGAAGTAAAAAGGGCCACAGTGAATTGCCATAACAAGCCGCAGCCAGATCTTATAAAATTTACACAAGAAGAATTACCGGCGAATGTAATAAATGATTACCAAAATTAGGCAAAGGTTTTTTGTTGAAGTTTATTTAATACAAATCGTGTTTTTTGCACTTGCTTGGTGTTGTGATAATATGTAAGCCATGTTTTATCTTATCTTAATTATCTTATGTTTTGTCTTAAACCCATTTTAATATGAAACCAAAACTTTCACATTATGTGATTTTGTTGTATTACTCTAGTTAGCGGTTATAATAAAAATACACGCATAGTGATCATTCTACACATTTGGCAAACCAGTTTAATGTATAACAAAATTTTTATTAATTTCGTTGTTTTTTTTCTCAAATAACACAACTATCACGCACTAACCTTGGACTTTTTCTTAGCAACCTTCGGGTCTTTTTCCTTCTCTTTCTCGTTGTCCTTTTCCCTGTCGATCAAGACGGCTTCCCTGACGATTTCCGGCGGCGGCGGAGGCGGGGGCGGCTCCGGCGAACTGGCCGCCGTGTGGGGGGCAGATGTCTTCTCTAGCTCCGCTATGTCACTGTAGAAGGAGAGGAGCTCGTCACCGATCTCTTTCTTCGGTTCCTGGGGAAAGACGAAGGTATAGGTTAAGTTAGACTAGTAACGAAGCGAGTCGATTGCAAATATTAGACAGAATTTCCTACTCTTCCTGAATATTTTGCGAGAATTCTCTGGATAATCACATCATTATTCGGCAACCCATTTTAAAACAAATAAAAATAATGTGGGTAGTGCTTTGTTCCTAGTATCTTATCAAATAATGATTTTCTTAGTAATTCTCGGAATAACTATTTATTTACAAACCCAACGTTAGTAGTCTATCCTGGCAATGTGCCCTGCCCATCTCCACTTACTTCTCTCAATCTCTTTCCACCACATTTCTTTCTTTGGTGGACTTTAGTGACATATCCAGTCCACGGAAGACATCAGGCAGGTGGCGGGTGAGTGCAGTTGGCCACGGATCGTCAGGCGTTGAAAAATGGAGGGCAGGCCAATGTCCGAAGACGAGCGAATTAAAAGCTGCTATGACGATGATGATGAGGTAGTAATTGTGCTTAATCCTACTAATATTATAAATGAGAAAGTTTGTGAGTACGTATGGCTGAATGGATTTGGATGAAATTTGGTATGTAGATAGCTGGACATCTGGAATAACACATTATGCTTTTTATCGACATTACCAGGGGACCGATATAAAATCTCGAAATCTCATCCGCCGAGTATAGATTCATGAAATTTGGCACAGTTGTTTTTAATGCAACGTGAATAAAGACCACCATGTAATTCCCACGGAAATTTCGTAAAATCTCAGAAATTAAATTCTAATGCCGATGGATCCATGGTGATCCATGGTTCATGGTTCATGATTCATGGATCTAATGGTTTACGTGTCCGAAGCCGCGGGCTAAACACCAAAAAAAAACATATTTTTATTTAGTTTTTCATCATCATCAGCCGGAAGACGTCCACTGCTGAACAAAGGCCTCCCCCTTAGAACGACACAGTGAACGACAACTCGCCACTTGCATCCACCGGTTGCCCGCAATTCTCACGATGTCGTCAGTCCACCTAGTGGTAAGCCTTCCAACGCTTCGTCTTCCGGCTCGCGGTGTCCACTCGAGAACTTTATCTTTTTTCAGAATTTAGTTTCTTATAGTGCGTGTAGGGTAGGGGTACCGTTTTTGGCCACCTTAAGACTGTTTTTGGCCAGTTGACATTTGAAGTAATATATAAAAAGTTATATTATTATTATTAAAACAAAATGTTTATTGAGTTTTCAAAAGTTAAAGCTTGTAATGTTTTATTACTATAAATTTATTTCAAACGTATATTTAAACAATAAATGGCCATAAGCGGCACAGTGGAAGCCGTGGTCACAAAATACAGATAGTTCAGAAGTCAATCTCCTGTATGTACTTCACTTTTCATACCTACGCTCGGCGGTCGCTCTAAGGATGTCAACTAATGCATCAAAAAACTATCGTGGTAGTGGCACTCTTATCTAGTTGTTTGATTTATTGTTGAGAATGAAACAGGAAGAATGGAAAAATAAATTAATAACTAAAATATTTTAAGTTGAACGTCATTATATTATAAATTCGTCACAGAAAATATCTTGCGACGATTTCGTTATTGGCGAAATTCACGATTATTTAATTTAAACAACCGTCCACTAAACAGTTATAATAACTTTTTTTTTGTTGTTCCATTATTGCACAAAAAGTTCACAGACGCGTGTCTCAAGCGGATGGCACTCGCGCTCGCACTGGTCCCAACTGGTCCGAGATATCGTGTCCGTGAGCAGTGTTTATGTGTGCGTTGCTCGAACGCACTTGTATGGAGATTGACTTCTGAACTATCTGTGTTTTGTGCCGTGGTGGCCTATTGGTTTGACTTATCGCCTCTCAAGCAGAGGGTCGTGGGTTCAAGCCCCGGCTCGCACCTCTGAGTTTTTCGAAATTCATGTGCGGAATTACATTTGATATTTACCACGAGCTTTGCGGTGAAGGAAAACATCGTGAGGAAACCTGCACAAACCTGCGAAGCAATTCAATGGTGCGTGTGAAGTTCCCAATCCGCACTGGGCCCGCGTGGGAACTATGGCCCAAGCCCTCTTGTTCTGAGAGGAGGCCTGTGCCCAGCAGTGCGACGTAAATAGGCTGGGATGGAAACGGCACAGTGCCACAAACGGTACTTCTGCCCTATAGCAGATCAGGGATGGTACCTTTCCGGGCGGCAGCGGCGGCGGCTCGTCGCAGCCGGGCGGCGGCGGGTCGTGCCAGGCGGGCGGCGGCGGCGTGGCGGCGCGCGCGCACGCGGGCGGCGGCGGCGGCAGCGGCGGCAGCGGCGGCAGGGGCGGCGGCTCCGGCACCATCTGACAGATAACAGACATATATTAAAACACGCCTTAACCTGCGTCACACTGCGTGTCTATCATCACACCCTGAATACCCTTCTTGGTCTAAACACAGTCAAGGGCAATATATCGTCACTACTTTAAAAAAACTCGTAGCTCAAAATGGATAATTTTTCCGATTGAACTTTATAGACATTACATAAAGGTTCAATTTTGTTGACATATTGATTTTAGATACGAGATTTTTTCGAAGTAGTGACCAGGGCCCGATGCATGACAAAGTACAAGCTAATATTATTAGCGATTTTGTATTGAAATTCACTAATAATATTAGCTTGTACTTTATTATGCAATTGGGCCAGGTGGTGTACGTTACCAAGACGTCAAAAATATCTGTAGACCTTTACGCTATAAACATAAGGTTGATTTGACACTGTAGCTGTATAGATATCTATGCCCTCGGCTGTACACCCTAGGAAAGCGATAACGAATGCGTCACACATTGAAATAAATAAATAAATATCATGGGACACTTGACACCAATGAGGGCTATCGTTTTTGTCTCACTAGATGGCGCACTGTTGCGTGAGGTTTTTAAGTATGGCTTTCAAAGTCTGTTTTTACGGGTGTGAAAACAAAGTTTAGATTAAAATCATATTTAATACACCTTAAAACCGTACCATAAAAATATCGAGCATGCCACAGTGTTGCATAGTCCCCGTTTTGTTAGGAAAAAAGGGAGGACAAAGGTTTCCGAAAGACAAAACTGTCTCAAAACACAGACATTCATTGCCCCGGAACGCATATTTGCCATAATTAATTTCAGATATTGCAAAATATTCAAAAAAATATTCTAATTATAAATAAACCCGCGTAACTCACCCAAAAACTAAAAGATTTGACATTTCGGAAACCTCACGCTACACTAGCGCCTCTAGTGGCGAATCCATACGCGATAGCCCTCATTGACCTAGTCCCAAACTAAGCAAAGCTTGTACTATGGATACTAGGCAACGGATAAACATACTTATATAGATAAATAACATACTTAAATAGATATTAAACATCCAAGACCCGAGAACAAACATTCGTGTTATACACACAAAAATCTCCCCCGGCCGGGAATCGAACCCGGGACCTCAAGCTTCGTGGTCAGGTTCTCCAACCACTTGGTCGTCTAAATCAGGCACGTCCCTAATCTACAAATGTACTTCAATGATAGTTTTACTTTCGTCCACGCAATCACCGTTAAGGATCTTTGATGGCACATCATAGCCAGATTATTGTTTCGATAAAAAAATTGCACATTCACGAATAAAGGTTCGCCATCCCTGCACTAGGACTATTGTAAAGTAACAAGCCCAAAGACGGCTAGGTTATGTTGTTTTATGTGGATTTCCAGTACTTCCGGCTCCATCATTAGATCATTTCGATGTTACTAATAAACACTTTATCGTATAAAAATAAAGAAACACAATTGACAAACGTTGAGATTCATGTACAAAGGCGAACTTATCCCTTCAAGGATCTCTGCCAGTCAATCTTTGAATAGATGAGAGAAATACATTTTATAGAGACCGACAAAAAGTCAGTTTGAAAGAAAAAGTAGAAGCTACCATGCTCTAAAAATATAAAATAAACCAAATATAAAATATACTATTATCTTTGAACATGAAACCATGAGACTCATTTATATTTAATGAATCAAATCCGTATAACTCGTCTTAAATCGAGTTTAGCTTCGTCGGGTAGTCGCGCAATTAGTACCCTTAGTGTAGGTTTTCGGTTACAAAATACGGATCGATCGCGTTCGCGTTAAAATCTCAAATTTTATGGAAACACGAACAGCGCAAACGTTCCGCTAGAGGCGCTGTTCGTGTTACCATACAAATTGAGATTTAACGCGAACACGATCGAGACGTATTTTGTAACCGAAAACTTACACTAAGGGTTCAGAGCGGTGGCGTGCAGTGCGCGTGTGGCAGCAGCCACCGAATCGCATTGCTCCTAGAAGAAGGGCTAACGAATCAGCCCGAAACATGTCCAGCTAAACTCGGTTAAAGACGTGAGTTATCCGGTTTTTTTTCGCTAAACATACTTCTTTGTTTATTATTAGAACTGGATGGCAAACGAGCAAGTGGGTCTCCTGATGGTAAGAGGTCACCACCGCCTATAGACATCTGCAACACCAGGGGGATTGCAGATACGTTGCCAACCTAGAGGCCTAACATGGGATACCTCAAGTGCCAGTAATTTCACCGGCTGTCTTACTCTCCACGCCGAAACACAACAGTGCAACTGCTGCTTCACGGCAGGATTAGCGAGCAAGATGGTGGTAAATCTCTGCTATCGTCATCATCCAACGAACCTTAGGCTCTTCGGGCGGCGGCGTCGTGCATATCTCCATATCGCAGTGCGCAGTCGCCGGGTACTCCCACTGCGTGAGTCCGTCACACTCGCGCCGGTAGCGGTAGCGGCCCTCCGACCTGCAAACACACGAGGTACTAACAACAGCCGTGGAGTGTGGAGGGGCCCTCAGCCGATGGGAACGTAAAAGCGAGAGAATCTGTTTTTATAATTTTAAACTGATTTAATAATAATGCTGAACACTTGCTGCCTACGATGCCATAAGTTAGAGAGGGATAGAGGCGATAGGGGTGTATTACTTATCGTTTTCTAGAAAAATGCTAGTGTAGCTAGCTAGCTTAAAGATGGAGTAATTTAAATTCATATGAAATAATAATTGCAGAGGTTTCATCCTTCACTGTATCTTTATTACTAACTAGATGTTGCTCGCGATTAATTCGTTTATTCGTCCGCGGGAACTATAGTTTTCCGTGGTAAAAACTTTCGAATGTCCTTCTCTGAGTCTCGAACTATCTCAATACCAAATTTCATAACGATTGGCCTAAAAAACGTAACACAGAGTTCTGTAAGTTATTTAAGGATTTACTCAATAGGTTAATCGACTATCGTACACTATCTACTTCACGGAAAGCTAGACCCGGGACGCTTGGCCTTTATCTCATCACCCAGCCTTTATACGTCCCACTGCAGGGCACAGGCCTCCCCTCAGTATGAGAGGGCTTGGGCCGTAGTTTCCACGCGGGCCCAATGCGGATTGGGAACTTCACACACATACCATTAAATTGCTTCGCAGGTTTGTGCAGCTTTCCTCACGATGTTTTCCTTCACCGTAAAGCTGGTGGTAAATTTCAAATGTAATTCCGCACATGAATTTCGAAAAACTCAGAGGTGCGAGCCGGTGTTTGAACCCACGATCCTCTGCTTGCGAGGCCATAGGTCAAACCGCTCGGCCACCACGGCTCCCTTTATCTAATCGAATCTTTAATTGCGCTTTTGGCTTCCGGATGAAGAGCTTGAGCTTTGAGCTTACTGTTGATTTAAAACGCAGCGAAGTAAGTTTCACTAAGGAATAAACGTATCACATACCTAATCAAACGCTATTGCCTTATAAAAATGACGTTGTTGCTTCGTGAGCAGCGAGTGTTAAACATATGTGTAGAAGTAAACTGTGTCTTAGGTAAATGAGAACTAACTAATAAATAAAATAATGTACAAAATCAAACTGTCCGTCAAGTTTTAAGAGTACCTAAATATTAAATAAATAAAACCTAATAAAAAGTCCGGACAATAGATGTCTCTATCTTTGATATGCCTCTACGAGGCGAGCATGCGTGTCACAGAAAAAGTGGCTAACTTATGTTGAAGTACTTTAGCGACGCAAAATATAACATGCAATGGCGCAGCATCCAATACGTAAGTAACTTATTTTGTTTAGGGACTTTTTATTCTGTATTTTTTAACTTTTTAGTGCTGTTTTTTTCTTTGTATGGTTGGGATTGAGGCATTATCAAAATTATATAGATGATCATTGAATCGCCTATTGGAAAGTTGTCATGTTGCGAAAATGTCATGTCAGTGGATTCGACTCTCGATTTTACGTTCCCAAAGGCTAAACGTATAGGCAGCTTAAAATTAACCAACTCAGTGAACAGAACGAATAAAATCACAATATACTTAAACCCGCTGGGTCCGTTGTATCTATTTTAACCTAATTTCGCTTTAAAATAGACACAATCTCCGTCTAGAACCGGGTCAGTGAATGACAGCTTCTGAAAAAGATCAAAGCATATTATCTTGAAGATTAAATATAAACACAAATGTCATTTTTCTCACCAGGGTCCCCGGCGCGCAGACTGCCGCGAAGTCGGAGGCAGGTTCTTTCAAATCTTCAGTCTTGATTTCACTTCTTATTGAGTAGTTGAATAAGTTTTCAATTTTAATATACAAAAATACTAAATTTTAGGGTTACCACCGTAAAATAAACTCTTAGGGGTCAATTTAAAACATTTTATTTAACAATATCACAGTTTCATATCACAGATTTGTTAACATCAGTAGTTCAGTGAACTGACTTTGGTTTAATGATCATTGAATAATGATCTTGATACTTTTAAACGAACTTCAAGTTGTAGAAGTTAGACATTTTTATTATTAATTGACATAATTTCATGGCGAAAAGTGCTTATATCCAGAAAACATTACTAAGTTCTGAAGTAACTGAACTTGGTGGAAAAAACTAATCACAATACTTACACCTTTGTTACAGTAATAATACAAAATTCTGTCAAAAATATTGCAGTTAATAACACAGGATGAATATAAAGTAACACACATGAAAATAAGCTTAAAGGTTTCTTTATAGATCCATCCACTAGGTATAACTTGAAAGCGAAACCAATGGAAACCTGCGCTGTGCGTTGATATCAAGTCCATCATACAACTATATCATGAGACAATTATGAACAGTTGAAACAAAATACAAAGAAAATTTACCTTGTGCCCTTTACATAACCATATTACACAACCAGGACTGGAAGGGACCAAGTATTTCCTACTTCAAAGAGATTTCGGTAATGTAAGTAGTCACATTTACTGTCAATTTAGGTTACGGAAAATTAGGTACGACGACGAGCGAAGTGTTAGATACAATTATGACCACAACGCGCGAGCAGAGCGAGCCAAGCGAACGCGCCGCGGCAGCGAAATTATTTTGCCCTTCCCAGTGCTGGTTACGTAAGATGGTTACGTACGAGGAACAAGGGGAAACTTGGATAAATACGGAGCTGAAAAATTCTAAAGATCAAAATGCGTTGTGCGTTGTATTTCTTACTGTAAAATCCAACGCACAGCGCAAATTTTTACACAAACAAATAACACGAAAATTAAAGTCTTTAGATAACACCACAGTTTATCACTTGAATAAGTTTTTCATTAGCATTAGCAACGTACAATTTTAATTGCCGATAGAAAATATATCTTACAGCGGCGACAGACAACAAAAGTACCACAGACGTCAAAATTAATTTAATTTTACTTTGGTCATTTCACAGGAAAAGTAACGTCAACAGGTATTTTTATTGAATAAACGTTTCAATGCATACAAGTTCATGATAAAGTCAACAGTGCTTTTAATTAATTGAGGAATTGTTCCAGATTCTATACAGATAATCTTGTGTAAACTTCTATGCATGTTGAATCACTTGTAAGACAGTTTCTAAAGATTTTTGCACCGGTATACCGGAAGACGTTATTGGATACGAATTACGATCACTGTTCAGTAGTTCTCAGGTTTTAAGATTTTGTGGCAATAGCGTCCTAAGACACCCAACTATATTGTAAAATGTGACCAAATAGAGTGATGTTTTAATTTTAAAACTTTTCTACAGTGGATAAAGAGTTTGTGAGAATGGAGAAAAGCTTTGAAAAACGAATGATAAACTTTTGCTTTATGGTTTTATCGTGATCACAACTTTGTCGCATTTACCGACGGTAACAAGGAACATTTTAAATATAATAAATTAGCTTTTGTTATTTTTTTTAATCAGTTTTGCAGGTAAGTGTTTTGGACTATAGTTGCATTATCATCCAATATACACTGTTGAGTCAATGCGTTCTCTGCAAGATTTAAACATAAACCGAATATCAAAAATTTATAGGATTTATTGATTACACTATTTTACTGAAAAAATAAACGGCTTTTGTTTTGCATTGTTTTAACGTATTTTTAATGCCTGATGATCACAAAGGAAGACCGGCAGTTCAACCGGACTGTTTAGTGACTTCGTTTTAACTATGGTCACGCAACTCGATCTAATGTTACAGTTGATAGTGGGGTGTCCCTAGCACACAGAGGTCGCGGGTGTCACGTTTGTCGGCCGGACGTACCTCTGAAAGGCGCACGTCCAGCCGGGAGGCGCGGCGCGGCGCTCCAGCCCGAGCAGCGACAGCTCGCCCGCAGTCACCCAGCGCCGCCAGTACGACGCCGTTAGGGCTCCGCTGCGGAACGCCGTCACCAAAGTCTGGGGACAAGTTGAGACATAAGGCTGCGTTTCAACCAGAGATGTGCGGGGATGTGTTTGTAATGAACCAATAGAAACGCTTCATTTACTATCCTCGCACAGCACATCTCTGGTGGAAACAGCTGAGCGGAGCGAGGCGAGGTAAATGAAGCGTTTCTATTGGTTAACGAAAAACATATTCCTCGCAACACATCCTCGCACATCTCTGGTGGAAATGCAGACTAAAAGTAACCAGGGGCGATTTTTATAAGGCCATTTTGGCTTGCAGCCCAGGGCCCCATTCTAAAGGGCCTCCAACCCCCGTTGGATTAGATTGGACATAATTATCGATCAGAATTTTCGACAAAATCGCAATTGCAGGTGGTAGGACCTTGTGCAAGGTCCGCCCGGATTGCTATCATCTTGCTCGCTAATCCTGCCGTGAAGCAGCAGTACTGGCACTGTTGTGTTTCGGCGTGGGGAGTAAGACAGCCGGGTGGAATTACTGGCACTTGAGGTATCCAATCTTAGGCCTCTAGGTTGGCAACGCATCTGCAATACCCCTGGTGTTGCAGATGTTTATGGGCGGTGGTGATCTCTTACCATCAGGAGACCCCACTTGCTAGTTTGCCATCCAGTTGAATAAAAAAAAATAGTTTATTACACAGGGTGATCGATCCAAATGGGTCAGTAGGGAGAATTCACAAACTATGAGAGATAGCGAAATCTGTTCTTAGAAACCATGGCGTCGATTTTAGATTTAACAAAAATGCCATTCAATTTTTTTAATAACTCATGATACACAAGAAGTAGCCTTGCCACTACAGAGTGATCCATTCTTTGTAACCTTTAGAAAAACTTTGTAACCATGTCTTAGATATTATCATCAATCCATCTTCTACTCTTATATTTGTCCTCTTATCATGCAGTAAACTCACCTGAAACTGTATGAGCATTTCCTGCACCGGACCCACAGGACACGGTTGCACTTCGTTAAAGAACTTCAGCTTGGCTTCCACCAGCTCCGACATCTCGTCCAAGTCTTCATCCTTTTTATCCTCATTCAAAACCTCCCCTTTCGTAAACGTTAGACCATTCCCATAGTTTATTGTGCTTGTAGCCTTTGGACTGTCACTTTCTTTGTCTTCTTTAAAACCCAACCCAGTCCTTTCACTTGAAAAACCTTCAATGAATTGTGAATATTTTGTAGTATAAGCAGGAACCTCACTTTTCTTTCGATCAGGAAGGACTGAGTTGTCAATTCTAAGTTTCTTTCTATTCTCTTTGACTTCACTGTCAGCTAAATAAACATTGATTGGCTTTTTTTCAGCTTCAGTTGATACTGTTTTATCTAAGCCATTTTCTATATTGGCAGGAGGTAGTGGAGGCAGTGGCGCTTCTTCAATAGCTTTGCTACTAGGAAACAGTGGTTTGAATTCTCTTGGTGGAGTGCCAGTTGGTGTATTTTTACCGCTATTGGACTGCTCTTCCCCAAACATATCAATCTTCTTGGACTTTATTTTGGGTAATTCTTTCTGTTCAATCTCACTTAATAGATCGTCGATATCAAGTTTGCTACTGTCTCTGCTAGATTCATCAACTATTTTAGGTGAAGAGTTCTTTGGTTCTTCTTGGATCATTTTCTGTAATTCGGAAGGTATCTCTCCTCCTAGTTTTTCAAGTAATTTGGCCTTGTCTTTTAACCTTCTGAATAACGCTGATTCGTCTTGACTGTCTTCATTTTCTATCTTGGTGGATAGCTTTACCTATTGTTGAAAAACAGTAAATTGGCATAAATTAGTCTCATCTCACGAGTATCTTGGAATTTTCAGTTTGAAAAGAGCAGTGGTCTCAGCAACCCATGAATCTCAACAGTATAAGTGGAGACTCGAATGGGCATCTCATCATTGACCCAAGCACCTCAGATTGAAAACTTAACCATCATAATGCTTTAACTCACGTATTTCATTGAAAACCTCAAATACAATGCTAAGATAACAGAAAAATGTCACAAAGTGGATTAATATTGATGTCCGCCAAAAATAACTGCAGAACTGAATTTAAAGAACATAAAATTGAGGTGTTCAATGATTTTGTGCAGTTATTTTAAGCAATTATCAGTTTTCTTTGTCATCATTGGTGCATCTTACTGTTTGATTCATTAGCATAAGTAATTTGGTCTATTTGCAAATTTTATACAGAAAGAAAGAAAAAAGAACAGATGCTGAAGATTGATATTTACACGTTCGGCCCCGGCAACGATCCACTAAGATCTTTCGCGATGCCTACGTATATCCCACAGCATTCACAAATACACTGGCATAGGAGTAAGAACTAAAAAGTCACAGACATCGATATTTAGTATTGCATCTGAATTAGGCCAAGGGGTTTCATAAATTGTATCATACATAAGATTGGTTTTTTGGAATCTTTTTGTATTTTTTATTTCAATTCCAAATTGTTACTTTTACGGTCATCCCGTAAAACCTAAATTGAAAATACAAACTGAATATAGATGCACAGAAAAACAGAAAAATAAGACCATCACTGGGAATCGAACCCAGGTCCTCGGTAATCCGTACCGCGTGCTATACCGCTACACCACTGATGGTCAACGGTACCGACACGAATTTCCCCTATGCACCTCATATCTCAGCTTGTTTGTTTCTTACTTAGTCACTTAAGCAGTGACGCTAGCGACATCTATGCCGTAGCCCTCATCGAGAAACTTTTTCGGCACTCCATTGGAACTAACCGCTCACCCGGACAAGAGATATCGTTACTAAGCAATCAAATTAAGATTGTTTTTTTGGGATATGAGGTGCATAGGGGAAATTCGTGTCGGTACCGTTGACCATCAGTGGTGTAGCGGTATAGCACGCGGTACGGATTACCGAGGACCTGGGTTCGATTCCCAGTGATGGTCTTATTTTTGTTTTTTCCGTGCATCTATATTTCAGTTTGTATTTTCATACATAAGAGTTAAGGGGTTGCTCCTGGTTAGCTCATGAGCAATGTCCCGTTAGATGGCGCTGTTATCAATAGTTCCTTTTTTTAGGTTTTTTTCGTAAATTATGAAGAATTATTTCACCAAAAACTAGTGGCGGGAGTATCTAAGCGTAACCGATTTTTTGACCCCACACTCGAATGAAATATTCCGCCAAAGCCGCAAACGAGGTGCTTTACTTTGAACGTCAATTGCGGCCGTATACGGACACTAGGAGCTCACGCACACACTCAAATAGACAGCGCCAGCTAGCGAAAGTCTATTGCGACACTTAGCTACCCGATCGGGGTACTCCTTCGAGTAATATTCACATTTCTTTATCGAGTCACGAAATTTTGTACCAACTGTACTTTACTCGAAAATTTTACTACGACCTATAAAATCTATAAGTATTTTATTGATAATTAGAAGCAGGGTCTTGGATAACTGTTCGCATATTATAATACGAGCCAAACGCCTTTCAAGTGTTCATAATATGTGTACGATAAATTGAGAAATTACCGAGATTCTGATCACGGTTTCTTGTCTTGGTTGATGGTCTTGCTATTATTCAGGTTATATTTATAGTTACTTTTCGTAGTTACTACCATGCTAAAGTGGTCATGATCGTCGGTTGAAAATCAGTAGCAAATCTACAGGACGAGTTTCTTGGGAAAATAGTGCGGAGGTTTGTCCTTACCTTCCACGCCGCAGAGCTGGAGTTTGGAATTCGTAGTTGGCAATAGAGAGCGCTGCCACCAGGGCTCTTAGTCACCTTGTACGACACGCACAGGAATGCCCAGGCAATCAAGTTTATCAAGGGCATCCGTAAGGCCAAAGTCCTTAAGACACTGTTACACATGCTCTTAGTAGCAAGAAAGCATGCTACTATTGAGCAAATGCTAGCTAGTAGCATGTGTGAACAGGACATGCTACTATCGAGCATGCTTATTAGTGGCAAGCTCGAGACGGGGTGGAAGGGGGAAGGTATTAAGCAAGTGTGAACGCGTTTGCTTCAGTCCAGTAACGAGCATGTGTAAAGTGCCTTTAGACATACCTAATATTTTATGAACAGTGCTTCGTGTAAGCTCTTTCTATCAAAAGAGGTAATAAAACCATACAGAGTTTACTATCCTAATTATCATCATCATCATCACTCAATTTCTGTGGTAAAGACTTTTAGTAGAGAATTAGTAATCATAAGCTGAATATCAATTATTAATAAGTTGCTAACCATGAAAAGAGTTGACGAAGAGTTTATCTAGGCTTCTGCATCTGGATTTCTCAGTTCGTATATATAATTACTAGCTTAATCCCGCGGCTTCGCTCCCGTTGAAGAAAAAAATCTACTCTGTAGTGTAGGTATTCGAATTAAAAAAAAACTTCTTGCACCTCTGCGATCCTCAAGGAATACGTTTGCCAAATCTCATGCATTTTTAGGCCATGTTTTGCCTTTATAGGTATAAATAAATACTTACGAAATACTTACATAACAGCAAAAGTTCACCCACTCGCCGATAACTGGTATCAAATTGCGGTAAAAAATTATCCCGTGCTAATTTTGTACCTACTTATATAAATTGATTTTGTTAGGATATCATAACCGATGATTTGGCACAATCAGCAGAAGACTACGAGCAGTTCCAAAATCATCTACACTACCTTTGTTACCTTCGAGTCGAAAACAGTTGTCGATTCGTTCATATAACTACCTATAGTAAGTATTATCTGCTAGGATTTTTTTCCGATCCAGCAGGTTTGTAGTCGTGCGTACTGGATTATTGGCAGTGTTTCCTTTGGATGTTCGTGCGATGGAACTATTGCGTTTTTTTTTGCATTAGTTCCTTTACAAGACTTGAAGGAAAAACTGCGTTTATTTTTTAGCCTTTGTTCCTTTCGCAGTAGCATCTTCAGTTCTTGCAAAGGTACAAAGGCGGAAAAATCCCGCAGTTCTTTCTTCAAGGTCTTGTGAAGGAACTAGAACTACCGCAAATAATCCGTCGTACTTGCAGACTACGGGCACGTTCAGTTTAGCTGACACGTCATCATCGGAGACAGATGTTGCATCAAACCTAATTCGAAGCAGTCAAGCTCATAGGTAGCTGAACAGTTTGATACTTTGTCACAGCAAGCTACAGTGCTAAAATGAGCATTTCTAAAAACGTTTGTACATTTGATTTGCGACTCCGATTTGGGTAAAAATTTGCAGGTAGATAGAGTGAATCGTTCACTCTGAGTTTAAATAACATAGTCTCCCGAAATGTCCCAATTATGGAAAGTTCCTTTTTTGTTACCGCAAATCCGTAGTTTTGGTAACAAAAAAGGAAATTTCCATACAAACCAATTGGGACATTTTGAGAGACTATGTTATTACGGCTCAGTATCGTTCACTCTACATACCTGCAAATTTTTATCACAAATAGGAGTCGCAAATCAAATGTACAAACTTTATTTAGAAATGCTCAAATAGTTTTACATGTCCTCAAATACTAAGAGTAAAAAGAGAATGTCTTTACTTTGCTACTTTTTGAGCGCTCTTTGCCTGTAGTATCTACGGCTGACTAGTCTGGTTGACCGGGCAGGGGGTATAATTAATTTGTAATTTTCCCACTGGTACAGTAAATTCATATCCCAATAATAATGCCATTATTATGCATTATAAATCAAGTAAGTATTTGGAAACAATATATTTTTAGACACGAGTAATATTTACCTCGACGTTTCGGCAACATTACAGTGGCCGTGGTCACGGGTAGACTGAAGTGTGGGGTGACAAATAAAAATGACGAAGTGCGGGTAGTTCGAAGGACTCGCGCTGCTAGGCAGACTTGACACCCACACTTCAGTCTACTCGTGACCACGGCACTGTAATGTTGCCGAAACGTCGAGGTAAATATTACTCGAGTGTGTTAGCGTGATAAGTCCTGTGCGTGGTATTTTGATTAATTCCAGTTTCTTTTAATTATTTTGTTGCTCTATTCCTCTCATCTGTCCGAGCACGCGAGCAGGCTGCAATTACCAGGCCCATCACTGCCGTTCCGCCTGTGACAGTTTGCAGTTCTACCATACAATAAAATAATTATTATAATGTATGTAATAAAGTTTATTATTTTTTCGAAAGAACAACTCCATTATTTACATCACTGGTCATATGGCACATGTGCCTCATGGACGCACCAGTAAAGCCACGCATCAAGGGTCAAGGAACCTGGTAACACCGAAACCACTCAATTATTCAAGTATTCAAATTATACAATCGAACCAATCCAAAAATATCACATATTATTACACGTCTTTCTAGGTCAGAATAAAAGTATGTGAAATATATTTTGAAGCATTATATTATACTACACCTCGTTGTTTCGGGGGTCAATAGTTTGAGCGGCCATTTAGTGAACGGCATGTCATCGTCTACTAAAAGTACAATAATATGATATTGGAAAATTGGAATGGTAGGTGTCCGTTATCTCACTCCATATCTCGGTAATGCTGTATGCGGCATCCTATTAACGCCATAGCCCACTCCATGTGAATTACTGTCCGGATCTGGCAACTGTAGAGGCCTGTCCGCTAGCACATCCTTATAGTGTATTAGGGGATAGACCTCCAAAATTCTGCTCATCTCATCTATATTAGATATGTTGGCTGTGGTCCCATGCCTTTCAAATGAAAGGGTCCAGATGGGTTCGTGATCGAAAATCTGAACCAGCTATTACAATAATAAGTAAAGACCTTTATTTCGGACAATATGGACAATAAAATGTTTACATCGTAAAATCTGGGCAATATGGCCCAGATTTACGATGTAAACATTTCAGTCAAGCATATTGAGTCATTTTGAAATTGTCTATGTTCCGCTCTCATCGAGAGACGTCACACTCTTTCGGAACAAACCGCTCACCAGACAAGAGTGTGACGTCTCTCGATGAGAGCGGAACATAGATGTCGCTAGTGCTGCTGCATAAGTAGCCTAGTAGAAATAAGCAACCTGAGATATGTATGCATAGGAAAAATTCGTGTCTAGATTCCTGTCCAGCGGGGTGTAGGGTTATAGCACGCAGCACGGATTGCTGAGGACCTGGGTTCGATTCCCAGCCCTGGTCTCTTTTTCTGGTTTTTCTGTGCATCCATGTCTCAGTTTGTATTTTCGATATGGTTTCACGGGATACCCGTAAAAGTAACAAATTTGGAGTTGAAATAAAAAATACAAAAAGACTCCAAAAACCAATCATAGCCTATAATATAATGCAAACTCAAAATCAAACATTATTATGATGCCACTATAATGAAAGCAGTGACGCGAAAGATACAATTGTAAGCGGAGATCTTATAAAACTAGCTACTAGCCGCGTGCACCTACCATGCAATAGTCCTAAAAATAAAAAAGTCAAGGTACCAGAAGCTTAAAAATATATAATTTGTAATAATAGTTACACATAATTAAAAAAAGTAAGCTCACAATAAAAATTTATCAATATATGAACTATACAATTATTCTTCTGATTTTGGTTCTTGATTCTGGGTATCTGTATGCGATGTCATTTTACACGAGTTTCCTTTTCTTCTGTAAGGCAACCTGACAGTTCAATAGCAATGACACTCGAAAAGAACGCCATACTACCTACTACAGTTATGCGCGGCTCAGTCAAGAATGTATCTAAAGCTAGACATGAGCAAAGTCTAAACATGAGTGATATTAATCTCGATATCGATAGTCAATATTTAGTCATCCTGTGACATAGAGCATAACACTAACTCGTTGTTAAAAAAAATGAACATATAATAATTCTACTATTTTTCTACTACAATGTTTATGTTTCACGCAGAAGAAGATTCAAAACTATCGCGAAAAGACTTGTGCTAGCACGTTACTAGTGACAAAACAATAAATAAGTTTCGGAATAAGATGTCAAGTAAACATCGATCTATGCGATCTCCAGGGTGAGACAGCTTCGAAGTTGAGTGTCATACTTCGGCGGTGACATGGTGTCGCATGGAATTCACTCAAATCAAAAAATGTAGGTACAGTCACCAGCATTAATATCTACCACGCGGAGCGTGCAAAAATATCTGACAGGTCCTTCCGGCCTAGAAATAGAGTCGTGTCAGATATTTATGCACGCTTATTGTGTCAGATAATGGTGCTGGTGACTGTACATGAAAAAATTTTAATAGCAAAATGGAACCGACTTTTATAACAAAAAAAATTCAAACAGTTTGAAGTACTTTCTGGCGGACTTTTCAAATTTCTTGTAAATCAGAAAAAAATGTACGAATTTGT
>NC_133487.1:20452650-20472257 GCF_025370935.1 Choristoneura fumiferana | reverse complement strand
AGAATTGATTACAACTATACCTTAAAGGTTGTATGTGTAACCTTTTACTTGGCCAATTTTGAACGTTACAACTGCTGCATAACAGCCATTATCTTGTCTTCGTCTCTTAGATTTAAAAAGTATAATATTTGACTAATGTAGTTCTGTCCAGCAACTAACGAACCTACTCGCACCAGTATTTTAGCGCTGAAGGAGGGTAAAAAGAAAAAAGTTTTCGATATCCACCCAACGCTATCCTATATAGGACCTACGAGCAGCTATTGACCTCATTATTGTCCGTGCGCGCGCGGCATTCGCACTAGTAAACCAAATGAGTGTTAAAGTGATTAAATTAAATACACGATGCCTAAACGTAAGAGAGACGAAACGGAAGAAGATAAATGGCGGAGAAGAATAAAAATACGAAGCCAAGTTAAACGGAAAACCGAACAGTAGTGTTCACCGTGTAGTTATCCAGTGAAGTGGAGCATGATATAATCGAAAGTAAGTTGAATATAATCAAACATTGCTTTATTTAATATTTTTTAATCGCTTCGAGCCTATACGCGATATAGGCCAAAGCTATTTTTGTGCTCAGAGTTAATACGAGATATTAACCCGCAGCTATTTTTTTTTCTTCACTGCATTTGTAGTGAATGTACAAATTTATTTGTAACCAAAGTACAGCTTTTAATGCGTACTTATACTTAACCCTTAGTTCACATAATTTATACATACGTGACTGATCAAATTTCGGTCTTTTCCAGATCATCTGGAATATGAACAGGACACATTTTATGAGCCTGCTGGTTCCGTTACGCAATATGACGAGTACATAGACAGTGATTCAATTGAAGATAAACTGGAAACTGAATCAGCCCCTGCTAGTCACGTGATCCAATGTACCGCAGAAGTACATGCCGAGCCGGAAATTCTGGCGACTAATAATACAGACGTGCAAAAGGTCTGTCCTGCGGAAACTAGTACCAAGGACGAGATCACTGTCGTCAACGAGGATTTTGATCCTGAATTATTACGAGCCTTAGGCGAATTTGAGGCAGATTCTATTGAATGGGGCGAGAACATTCATGAAGAAATTGCTAAACATTTTCAGCATACTCTTTTGAACGGGCTAAAAAAAGAAGCAAAGGAAGAATTACATAAAAGTATTTATTTCCAAAAAATTTACCTTTTTCAAAAGCCCCAACTCTAAACCCGGAAATCGCCGCCATGCTGACCGAGGCCTCTCGAAACAGAGACAAGCGAATTCTCGCCAAACAGGAGCAGATTGGAAAAGCACTTTCAGGTCTGGGAAGGCTATGACTCTTCTTTTGAAAAAGGAGCCTAATATAGCCGAAGCTATACGTACGTTAAGCGATGTCGGAAAACTAGTTGCCGACGCTCACTTCGCCGAAACCGAAACTCGTCGGTCGTAATTCCGCTGGTTGAAAATCGCTTATCGATCCCTTTAAAAATAGAAAAAGGGATATTTTTATTTGGAGAAAAGCTTGGCGACTTAGTTAAAAAGCTCCCGTGGTATCAAAAAAACTGGACAGTTGATTCAAGCAACATCACAGCTGCTTCAAGTTCCGGTTTAAACTGGAAACCCCCACCGTCACGCTCACGCCTACAACGCGGGAGCCAGCTGCAGTATCCCAGTCGAGGCGGTGGGCACAGAGGATACTCTTACTACCAGACCAGGCACCGAGCACCCCCAGGCCGGAACGCCGCATCCCGACGCCAGGCGCCGCCCACCGCCGCCGCCGCGCCGACGAGGCGACAAGCGGCGCAGGCAGTGCGCCGTCAGCCAACCAGCCACAAACATAGACCCTCAGGTACACGCCGGTCGTTTAAAATACTTTCTAAAGGCGTGGGAGTCTATAACTTCTGATAAATTTATCCTAAATACGATACAGGGTTACGAAATTCCTTTGTAACAATACCGTATCAAGATCCTAGAAACTACCTGCAAAATCATTTTCTATGTCTGACTCATTGCTTATTGAAAAAGAACTATTACACTTAACTAATATCAAGGCAATAAAAAAATGTCAACCCGAACCGGGGCAGTTTCTGTCTGATATCTTCCTTGTGCCAAAAAGTGACGGCAGTATGAGGTTATATTTTAAACCTCAAAAAATTAAATAAGTATGTTTACACTGAACATTTTAAAATGGAAGATATCAGAACAGCGACAAAACTTGTTACAGAGGGATGTTATATGACAAATATTGACTTGAAAGAAGCTTACCTGTTATTGCCCATTCACCAGTCTCATAGGAAATTTTTGCGTTTCTGTTTTAAAAATAGTATATACGAATTTACGGCTCTCCCGTTCGGGCTCTCTTCAGCTCCATATATATTCACGAAAATATTGCAACCGGTTGCATCACATTTAAGATCATCAGGTTTTCAGTCTGTGAGATATCTCGATGACGTACTTTGTATAGGAAATACAAAAGAAGCCTGTTTGATAAATACAAACCATACTATAGAATGCCTAGAAAAGTTAGGATTCATTATTAACTACACTAAAAGCAATTTGATTCCTGAAACAGAATGTATTTATTTGGGTTTCGTTTTAGATTCCATGAATATGTGCTTGAAATTACCAAAAAGAAAACGAAACCATATTTTGGAACGCACAAATAAAATTATATGTTCTAAAAATATACGTATTCGTGATTTCGCAAGTTTTTTAGGCACACTTACAGCTGCATGCCCGGCAGTTGCATATAGTTGGGTTTACACTAAGTCATTGGAGAGAGCAAGGTATTTAGCATTACTTAAATTTAACGATGATTACGACAAGTTTATGGCAGTTCCAGATAGCGTACGTGATGATTTACGGTGGTGGCAAAAATATTTTGACAGGGACTAACCCTATTCAAAGGTATAATTATGTACAAGAAATTTTTACCGATGCATCGACTACCGGGTGGGGTGCTGCCTCGAACGGCGAGAAAACCGGAGGTCAATGGACAGATATAGAACGTAAAAATCACATTAATTACCTGGAACTGTTAGCTGTTTACTTCGGTTTAAAATCATTTGCCGATGATAAATGTAATTGTAATATACTTCTTCGCGTTGATAATACCACCGCCATATCGTATATAAATAGAATGGGTGGCGTACAATACCCACACCTTAATTACGTGGCTAAAATGATATGGAAGTGGTGTGAGGAAAGAAGAATCTTTATTTTTGCCTCCTATATCAAGTCTTCCTTAAATGTTGAAGCAGACAGGGAGTCTAGGAAAATTAATATTGACGGTGAATGGGAATTACAGAACAAAGCTTTTATTCAGGTTGCTCAGAAGTTTTGGTCGGCCAGAAATTGATTTGTTTGCATCTCGCACAAATGCTAAGTGCCCTAAATATATAGCTTGGAAAAAGATCCGTACGCGTACAATATTGACGCATTTACTATTAACTGGGAACCTTTTTTCTTCTACGCGTTTCCACCGTTTGCACTTATTTTAAAAACTTTAAATAAAATTGTCGCCGATAATGCGACTGGTATAGTTATCGTTCCTTACTGGCCGTCGCAACCCTGGTACCCTCTTTTTAAAACATTATGCATAGTTGAAGTCGTATTGTTCCCTCCAAGTAAATATCTCCTCTCATCTGCTTTCAGACCAATCCACCGCTGCATCGACACCTTACCTGGTAGCGAGTGTGTTATCAGGGAAAGCTTTATCAAAAAGGGAGTACCAGAGTCTGCTTTAAATGTCATACTTTCCTCAATAACGCAAAGTACTAAGTCACATCTCTCTAGTCTAAGCTATGGTGGCAGTATTGTGAAGAAAATCAGGTTGATTTTTTTGATGTTCAAATAGTATCACTGTTAGATTTCCTTTCCAAATGTTTTCAAAACGGATCGAGATATGGTACGCTAAATAATCATAGATCCGCTATTTTTTGATCTCTTCTAATAATATAAGTTACAATGAGAATGTTAAACGGTTCTTTCGAGGAGTCTTTAAATTAAAACCGTCTTTCCCTCGTTACAATGTAACATGGAACCCTAGCTTAGTATTAGATTATTTAGATAGTGCCTTACAAACGATACAATTGATTTAGAGAAGTTGACTAAAAACTGGTTATGCTTCTTGCTTTGGCTACTGCTCAAAGGATCCAAACTTTATCTTTGATTAAAATTTTCAAATATTACGTTTTTACAATGATAAGATTGTTATTATTATAACGGATTTAATTAAAACATCTGGAATTGGACGAGCACAACCAGTAATAGAGATACCATTTTTTAATCAAAGGCCAGGTATATGCCCTGCTACTACATTACGAAAAAAATATATTGCGGCTACTGCAGCCCATAGGTCGAATAAAGACGACAAACTACTACTTACTAATAAGAAGCCTAGACCTGCTTCATCCCAAACTATAGGCCGGTGGATTAAGCAGGTCCTCCAGGAGAGTGGCATTAATCCTAACATTTTTGGCGCTCACTCGACGCGCCATGCCACGACCTCCGCAGCTTCACGGGCTGGCATTAGCGTTGAAGTGATCAGAAAAGCAGCTGGATGGTCTGACCAATCAGCTGTTTTTGCTAACTTTTATAACAGGCCAGTTGTTGATAAAATTTAAGTAAAAGACATGTTTGTTTCTTTTACTGAAAATAAATACCATGTAAAATTATAACTGTTTCCTTTATTATTTAACTCCTATATTAATAGCATTGTTTTTCCTTTTTTTTTATAAACTCTCTAAACATCTACATTAGTCAAATATTATACTTTTTTAAATCTAAGAGACGAAGACAAGATAATTGAATGATCAAACGAACTTACCATAAGTGAAGTTCGATCATAATTATCTTGTCTTCGTCGAAGAGATTTAAAACCCTCCCTCCATTATGAATCCCAAAAAAAAAAAACATGCTTGTAGTATACTCTGAAAATAATGAGGTCAATAGCTGCTCGTAGGTCCTATATAGGATAGCGTTGAGGGTGGATATCGAAAACTTTTTTCTTTTTACCCTCCTTCAGCGCTAAAATACTGGTGCGAGTAGGTTCGTTAGTTGCTGGACAGAACTACATTAGTCAAATATTATACTTTTTTAAATCTCTTCGACGAAGACAAGATAATTATGATCGAACTTCACTTATGGTAAGTTCGTTTGATCATTCAATTTAAGTGTTTTAGCGAGCCTAGGTATCTTACATACGATACTATTTAGACAATTTAAGAGTCTTAAGTACGCTCGCGTCCATGGGGACGTTTGTATGGACAAACGTAGTTTCGTTCTTATGTACTAGCAGCACCAAGTATACCATTATAGCAGCCATTACGATGCTTATAATTAGGTTTGGTTAAAATAAAATGTAACGAAAAAAAAGCAATAGCGAATTTTTATTTCTCATACAAAACTTAAATTAATGTGATGTTATTTTGTTGCATTGAATATCAACGAAAACTAATTATAAGCATCAAAATAGCTGCTCCCATTATAGTCGCTAAGTTTTATTTAGTTTCAGTGTGTTGTTTGTAAATTAGAACGAAACTACTTATGTATGAAAATACGATTAGCTCTTAAGGGATAACTCTTAAGGGCCGTTTTTGTCACTTCTTTTCTTGTTAAATCGAAATGCAATGTAACCGACAAGTACAATAAATTTACTCGTAATTAGACATCAAGTTGCTTTATACTGACTTAGCAAAACAAACTATGTTAAGGTAGGTATCTGAAAATTTAAATTCAAATAAAAATTAAAAAAATATGTTATCATCCCAGCCTATATACGTCCCACTGCAGGGCACAGGCCTCCCCTCAGAATGAGAGGGCTTGGACAGTAGTTCCCACGCGGGCCCAGTGCGGATTGGGAACTTCACACGCACCATTGAATTGCTTCGCAGGTTTGTGCAGGTTTCCTCACGATGTTTTCCTTCACCGCAAAGCTCGTGGTAAATTTCAAATGTAATTCCGCACATGAATTTGGAAAAACTCAGAGGTGCGAGCCGGGGTTTGAACCCACAACCCTCTGATTGAGAGGCGATAGGTCAAACCACTAGGCCACCACGGCTTTAGAAAATAAATGCAATAAAATTATTAAAAAAAAGATTGTTCGGGTGTCTGAAGTTTTCAGTATATTTATTAACAATTTGTATAAATAATTATAGGTTCACCTGTCTGTACCTATTTAAAACCACCAATGTGAAAAAAGTATCACTAGCCAATTTAAATAGGCATGAATTTGTAGAAATTATTTAGGACAATTATATACAAACCAATGTAGCTCGCTATTTTGTTTATTAAAAACTTGAATGTAAAATGTACGTGTCGCACACTATCCTTATTTACAAAATGATAACTTTGACTTCCGATAATTTTAGTGAAAAAGAGTGTTTTCATTCACTTGGAGATGACGGACCCCATTAGACAACATGTGTTATTAAAAAATTATCAGTATTATTTGTTTGGGAGTTTTCGCAAAATAACCAGTGACTTGTCAACAATAAATATTTACGCCTGTAGAGACGTCACATCAAATCAAATGTAGTAATCACTTATTTTTGCTAAAAATACACTTTGCTACAAATGACACGTCAGTAGTAAAGTAACTTTAATGTAAAACTTACACTAAATTATACTATTTAAATTAACATACACAGATATACCACATATAGATATGGGGGCAGATATTTGTATGAATAATAATACGAATGTTTGTTCTCGGCTCTTGGATGTTTAATATGCATTTAAGTTTGTATTTATCTATATAAGTTTGTTTGTTTGTTTGTTTATACTCTAAGGCGGACTTATCCCTGCAGGGATCTCTGCCAGTCAACCTTTGAGTGGTAGAGGAGCAATCCAAAAAACAAGGATCGACAAATAGAGCAAAACATTTGAATAAATATAAATGCATATATAAACCTCAAATACCTAACTATATACAATAAATATATAACACATATATAAAACATTAATATATTTATAACTAAATATAAATAAAATACATAAATACACACATTTACATACAATACATAAATAATACAAGTATAAAGGATAATTACTTACTAAATAATCAAGGAACTAGTGTGAGCCACATCTTCTTCAATGTCTCTCTGAACGAGTATACGGAGGAAGATTGTCGGACGGTGATCGGCAACCGATTCCACAACCTAGCCGCATGCACAGAAAAGGATTTGGAATAGATCTTGGATGAGGTAGAAGGAGATGCTAGAAGGAGATTGGCGCTTGACCGCAAACGATGTTGGCTGCCTTCAGCTAAGTAGCTGAATCGCTCAGAAAGATATAAAGGAGCCGAAGGATTAAAAATAATGTTGAAGAGCAATGACAGAATGTGGACGTTTCTGCGGTCCCTGATAGATAGCCATTTAAGTTGCGTGCGAAACTGTGAAACGTGATCGTATTTACGGAGTCCAAAAATGTACCGAATACACACGTTCTGGAGGCGATCGAGCTTGTCAAGCAGCCCTCACTCAGATCCAGGTACCCAACATCACCATAATCGAGTATTGTAAGTAAAAGAGATTGGGTCAAACTGATTTTGGTTTGGAGTGGCAGAAATTCTGCAAGCGCCTGAGCGAGTGAAGTGAGGCAAAAAGTTTGCGACTGACCTCAGCAACCTGAGCTGACCAGGAAAATGTCTGGTCCATGGTGATTCCCAGATTTCTGACGGTAGGCGAAAAAGGAATAACAGTACCATCAAAATATAGGTTTGGAAACTACCATGTCAGAAATCTGAGAAATAAAATATGGACTGCCAATCATGATTGCCTTTGTCTTTTTCGCGTTTACCTTGAGGCCAAAACTTGCAGCCCAATCTCGAATGGTTGTAAGGTCAGAATTAATGCGTTCAATCAACCCAGGAAGATCGTCAAGAGCAGCAGCAGAGTAAATTTGCAAATTGTCTGCATATAAGTGGTAGCAAGACTTCAAAGAGGAGGTAATACCGTTAATGAAGATAGAAAAAAGGAGAGGGACAGTACACCCCCTGAGGGACACCAGCGGTAAGATCACACTACGCTGAGGAAGCGTCCTCAATCCTGACTCGCTGTTGTCTCCCACAGAGGTAGGAACGGAACCACGATAAAGCGGTGGAAGATAAATTTAAAGTGCTCAGTATGCCTAAAAGGATGTCGAAGTCCACGGTACTAAGCGCACTGCTAAAGTCCAACAGCACCAAAACTGTCAGCTTTCTGTTCTCAATATTATGACGTATGTCATCAGTGACCTTGACGAGAGCGGTGACAGTGCTATGCCCAGGACGGAAACCAGATTGGAAAGGATTAAATAAGTCGTGTCTATTCAGGTGATAGGAGAGACGTCGACTTACGACTTACGATAAGTATATTTATCCGTTGCCTAGTACACACCCATAGTACAAGCTTTGCTTAGTTTGGGACTAGGTCAATTGCTGTCAAGTGTCTCACGATATTTATTTATTTTTTTATACTCATCAACCAGGCCGATGCGTTTGTTGCAGATGAATTTAGGCTTGTTGCCTATACACAACGTCTTTTGTGACTGACTAGACCGATGCGAGAGCGACATGTTGGCCCAAGAGAAAGAGAAAGAGAAATTTGTCTAGCTTGACGCAGAACCGCCTTGGTGTCGTTTCTGTCTACTTTGCCCTCCAATACACGTTTGCGTCAATCAGTGCGTTTTTTTACTAGATTTTCCCAGTTATAGCGGTCCATTTTAAAGGCCATTTTAAATATAGAAGTCTTTAAATCTAAAAGGGTCTCCCAAAGCTTTTTTTCTTAAAATAAAATGATGACTGATGAATGATGATGATGAAATGATACAATGATAGTTTAATAATAATAATAATTTCTTGGTGGATAACCCGTAAATGTAGTTAATACCAGCCTAGAGCTGAGAAAAACCAATCCTTCGAGAATAATAATTATAATAAATGTTTATTTCGCATTAGTAAGAATTAGGTACAAACATGTTCATGCTAAGATGAAAAAAAGAAAAATAATAAATTAAAAGTAAAATATTAATGCCAAAAAGGAGTCCATTCAGCACTTGTCGGGTGACTAAAGGTGGCTCGACGCTGATATTACGTGGATCCAGGTTTGCAATTTGTATCTGGTTAATACATTGTTGAGCAGGTACTGTATTTAGTTGATAGGGCTAGCTTTAGGCGTGCTGGGGATTTAATAAATAAAATTGAATTCTCACTAGGTAAAAACGTGTATTGCGTCGCACAGGTGCAAAGAAGGGAAGGGAAAAATCTTAAGTAATTCTAACAAAGAATCGACAATCGAGATAGTGCTGTAGGTACCTTAGTGTTGGGGTTGCCAACACAAATCCATGAAGGTCCATCTTACGACGGATGCTCTATTTTAATTATTATATATCATTGTTAATGAAGATTGTATTAAATGATATTGTAACGGATAACTCACGTCTTAAACCGAGTTTAGTTTAGTTTGAGTTTAGGTTTAGAATTTTAACCAGGATTGCGGTTGGTCGGTACCCCCCAGTTGGCAAACAGTATTAAATACTCGTGCTGCGTCATCGGTTGGTGTGAACGTGCCTTTACGGAGCGATGTTGTTAGTGTTGTGTGCTACCCTACATTAGACAGTGACAATAAAAAATTACGATAAAATGCGGGTAGTTGTGCGCCGGTGTTAGTTTCGTCGAGCAGAGCGGTGGCGCGTAGTGCACGTGTTGCGGCAACCGCCGAGTCGCGTGCTCCTGAGAAGAAGGGCTACGAAATAGCCCGAAACATGTCGAGCTAAACTCGGTTTAAGACGTGAGTTATTCGTAACAATATCATTTAATATGAGCGAGTCTCACGGCAGTTTCATGTTCAAAATGAAGATTATCCTTTTAATTCAAACATTTCATTATAACTATCATATTTAAAATTACTTTTCGTTAATAGCGGTAGATTCAATTATTTCACTAGTACTAATAAAATATTAAGCCGTGGTGGCCTAGTGGTTTGACCTATCGCCTTTCAAGCAGAGGGTCGTGGGTTCAAGCCCCGGCTCGCACCTCTGAGTTTTTCGAAATTCATGTGCGGAATTACATTTGAAATTTACCACGAGCTTTGCGGTGAAGGAAAACATCGTAAGGAAACCTGCACAAACCTGCGAAGTAATTCAATGGTGCGTGTGAAGTTCCCAATCCGCACTGGGCCCGCGTGGGAACTATGGCCCAAGCCCTCTTGCTCTGAGAGGAGGCCTGTGCCCAGCAGTGGGACGTATATAGGCTGGGATGATGATGATGAATAAAATATTTATTCTGATTCTGATTAGCTTCACAATTTAATCGTTGATTTATGTTTGTTGGTCCAATTAATATAGTTACTTGTGGTCTTGTTAAATTAAAGGTGCCTACTCGATTACAGCAGAGGTCGAGGGTCGCTTGATAATGTAGTCATGTACTCTTAGGTGTTATCAATCTGAACGCTTCTGAAGGTTAGAGAGAAAATTTGTTAGATCATGAACCATATTTAGACTTAGAAGTTTCCGTCCATTACTGGCGATTGACTGCGGCTTTTCTCGCGTAAACAATTAGATCTGACCATCCCATCCCAGCCTACATACGTCCCACTGCTGGGCACAAGCCTCCTCTCATTCAGGCACAAGCATTCTCTCCTGCGGATTGGTAACTTCAACACACACCATTGATTTGCTTCGCAGGTTTGTGCAGGTTTTCTCACGATGTTTTCCTTAACCGTAAACCTCGAGGTAGATTTCAAATGTAATTTCGCACACGAATTTCGAAACGATCAGAGGTGCGGGCTGGGGTTTGAAGCCACGATCCTCTGCTTGAGAGGCCATAGGTCAAACCGCTGAGCCACCACAGCTTACATTAGATCTGCCACTTGAATTGTAATAATGACTAAACATTTATTCATACAACTTAAATGAGTATAATAAAGAGTTCACATACATACCCGTATAAAAACAAAGAGAACTAACCTAAGATAGCTTAACTAAGTACTTAAATAACTACTTATATCAATAAAAAAATATAAAATAATTATTGTATTTAATTGCGATTCTATAAATTGTATCTTGTTGTTCGTTAAAGTTTTTCGACGAGCACCCGTGGAAAATTTCATGTCTCTTAGACACAGGTTAATTTTGGTACCTATTTTTGTATGGATCTCGTGAGAATCGTCATCATCATCATCATCATCAGCCGGAAGACGTCCACTGCTAAACAATGGCCTCCTCCTTAGAACGCCACAATGAACGACAACTCGCCACTTACATCCACCGGTTTCCCGTAACTCTCACGATGTCGTCAGTCCACCTCGTCGTGTCGCACTCCGCAATGTAAGGTTACAAAGATATTACAAAAGGATATACGACCTACATACGACCACCATGGACCTGGTAATACCCCTTAATTCTTAATTTTTACACCAGTATTCCAGTCTTTATTATGCATTATATGTCGATATTTTTTTTAATCATAAATCAAGTTTCTTTGGAAATGGCTTCTAGCTCAAAAACCATTAGTTCTGCGACGATGTATTTGTGCTTCTATGAAAAGATGATGATGATGATGATGTGATCACTAGGGACATAGGGCTCGTAGAAGAGTTTTCCATTTGGCTTGATCTTGCGCGGCTTCTTCCAGCAATTATGAAAAGATAGGTACCTATATTCGAAATAAAAAATATCCCAGAAAAAGTATTTAGTTCCAGTGTCTGCGAATTCAACGCTATCAATTTTACTGAATTATAAAATCGGGTACCTGATCACCGATTAAAAATTATTTGTGATAAAAATCTTTCGGACTTTAAATTCTCTACTAATTGATGCTTTAGTCTTAAATTCATAATAGACTTTTTATAAACTATGCTAATGATTAAACGTAACTAATTTGGGATCTTGATGGTTCCCAAATACTCTACAAAAATAGCAATATCTTAGAGACACACATAGAATATGTGATAGCACGTAACTCGTAAATGGACAATCTAGAAGGATCTGTACCTATGCACTGCAAATTTAACTTTGCCAGTCAAAACTTGAAAAGCTTACACTGTTTCATATCAGTTCTAAACTTCATCAATGTATTTGATAACTTTGTATCTATCATGACATTGAAGCTAGCAGAAATTTATCCAAGTTAATACGGATATGTTACACGCGTAAGTAATTGTGATAAGAAACTACTTTGTAGTGCAATTGAACTTTTATATTCCTTGTGTTTGATAACGAAGTTACCATCATCATTATCAATATATCAGTCATAGAACTTCACTGTACACAGACTTCCCCATAGACCTTTTGTTGCTTCGGTTGGAAGCGCTCAGCAGGGCTACTACGAAACTCGAAGTTCGTGTCGTGCGGTCCCTCTGACACTTATACTATTTAATACAAGAGGAAGAGGGACGGTATGATACGAACTTCGAGTTTCGTAGTAGCCCTGCTGCATTCACCGCGAACCGGCTTTTCCATCAGAGATGTGCGAGGATGTGTTACGGGGCATATGTTTTTCATTAACCAATAGAAACGCTTCATTTACCTCGCCTCGCTCCGCTCAGCTGTTTCCACCAGAGATGTGCTGTGCGAAGATGTGTAAATGACGCGTTCCTATTGGTTAATGAAAAACACATCCCTCTTGGGGCACCTACTATGAGACAAAGCAAATTAAATATGAATTTTACCTACTTGATGTGACAAGTGAGGTTCAGTTGTTGGGAAAATATAAATTTGACATGGGGTCTCAAAAGGTTAAATTAGATTCGATTCTTTAGAAAAATATGGTTTTGCCGTTGTACGGTAAAAAAAATCTAGAAAACGAAATGTTGGATGAACGACGACAGCGCCAAAAAATAAGTCGTCTCAAAAGGTTAAAAAGGTTATTCGTGCATCTTGACTCGACTAATATTGACGTTATTCCTTCAAATCTTTGTAATTATTCACGTCAAGAACAAAGTTTATATCCGTGTCGATGTTACGGATCACAACATAGTGATAAGATTCTTAGAATAAATAAGGATATTGTTTTCAACGCGGGGAGTCTATAGTGTAGATAAAGATTGTCAACATATTGTGAAATGCATAAATTAAAACCGGCCAAGAGCGTGTCGGACACACCCAAAATAGTGTTCCGTAGTCATAAGGAAAAAAATAAGTAATATCTTTCTAAGGATTTCGTATTTTATACGGAATCTTCCAAGTTTAGGTATATTATATTTTTTCTTTATCTGTGCTATAAGACGTTGCTTCGTACCAAATTTCAAGATTCTGAGTTCACGGGAAGTACCCTGTAGGTTTTGATTCCCTTGCGAGTTTCGGAAATTTTGCGTTGTAAACGGCTGTATCTTTTGATTGCGTTGGCTTAGAAGTTATATTTTTCACAGCTCCAAGGGACAGTAGACCTGAGTATTTGATATAAATTTCAGCTTGATACCTCCACGACGTTCCTGAGAAAAAGGGCCGAAAAATTCTCGAGTGTAGGCCGCGGATTGACAAGCACAGCATAGGACGTCCATCAACGAGATGGACCGATGACCTGGTTAAACCGCGGGTTCACGGTGGATGCAAGCCGCTGCCACCTGAAGCAATTGGAGGTCTTTCCTATTCTTATTCCGTACCGTGCCCGGTTTTAGAATAGGTAGGACGGGACTCTTCCCGTGGGTGTCATAAAAGACGAAAGGATCTGATGCAAGGAGTCTACCGCGCTCATGCTGGGCTCCACAGAAAACCAGCGTTACTGCACATAATGTGCGGCAACACATGCTGAGTGGAGACCCTTTTTGGTATCCTGCCGTGTCACCAAGTAACATAGTTTAAGTGCTAGTTTTAGTCTTAGTTTTAGGTGGTACTTATGGAGCCAAAATAAACCTTTATTTCTTCTTTCTTCTCATGATGAACTCCGGGCTCCAGCGCAGTGTGGAAGACAGGAGGAAATCGTTTCATCACCTTTGATTACATGATATATTTTTTAAAGCTTTTATTTAACTTGCAAAAAATGTATCTTGCATATAAGTAAATCTCTAATGTATCTGCGGGTCAAATCTTGCAATTTAAATTTGACCCACTTTTAGTATAACATAACATAACCCACACCACTTTTACTACCACCACCCACCAACACCACTTTGATCACTTTTAGTAGTCGGATTGTCTGGAAATTTGGCATAATTACGTAAAGTGCATGACAATACAATAATCTGGTAGTGACATCCTTAGTCAGGCCAGGATCGTCTCCGCAGGGCGGAACTCTTCAACGGTTAATGGCATCGACTTGAAATTTGGTATGCAAATGCAGTTTGGGTGACAATGCAAGTACAGCTAACAAAAAGATGTCAGCAAAAAAAGTCTTGTATTAAAAGTGATTTTTTTTACCAAAACTTATTCTCTGCTAAATATCCATCTATTCTGTACCACAACGAGCACATGACAGGGGCTAAGAAACTCGCAGAAAATCTTCCCACTGCTATCACAGCACGGATACTTGCTGGGTTCACGCCCCTCTATCGGTAGGGTCAATGTACGCGTGAATAAACAACAATTATCAAATACCTAGTTCACAATCGGCTCGAGTATTTTTATACTTAGCTGTCTTAAGCCTAAACTTGGACGGATGTTGGGCAAACTTAAATATTATGACAATAGTCTTACCGCTCCGCTTTCAGAGCATGACATGAGTGCGTGTGAGCTAACTTTGGGGGCGGCAGACGTAAGCTTGCCTTCGGAATCCAAAAGCTTAGTGGTTACTTGACCTGAAATATATTTCAGAATTATTATTAATATTTTGTATTGTTTCTTTAATTGTATACTGTAGTTGTTAAGCATTTTATTTGCGATTATTTTATTTTGAAAAAAAAAATGACTTTCTGCCAAGTTTCTTGCGGCGCGTTCTTCTTGGCAATGATGGTCTTACCGAAAGCGCTGGTAGTTGAAAAAATGACGTGTAAAAGTGCCCATAGCGGCCTATTTACTGAATAAATGATTTGAATGTGAATTTGGCCCTCCGCCTACACTACACATTGGACTCCGTGGGATGGTCATAGATACAGAGGCAGGCGGAAGAGATGGCCGGACGACTTGGACATCAAGTAGAGTGGCAGAAGCATGCTCCCGACTGGGGCTTTGCCCACCAATGGGACACTTTACCAGACCAAAAGAAATTACCGCCGCGAGTAGCGAGAAGTTTTTTTTTGTATAAACTTTTTATGGCTTTTGTTACTGAGCGACAAATTTTTCATACTAAAAACACTTCTCGCTTCTCGCCAGCGTTATGACTAGTGCTTAGTAATTAGAGGTAAATTAATTTTACAATAATACCTAAGTACTTATATCCGCCATTGTCATTTCAAAGTTCAGCATCTCGTAAACAGCGAAACCGATTTAAAAATATTTTAATTAAGGGCTACTTGCTTTCGCTCAAAAAAACTGCATCAAAATCGATCTTTCGATCGATGAGCTGATGCCACAAACAAACACAAAGACTCATCGAACGTTTCCACGAGGGTTTCCATCGGATGTTAAAATAATACAAGCAGGTTAGTGGTTTGGCGCATGGCCTCTCAAGCAGTTGCAGTTGGCACACTGCTATTTGTGAGAAGCGATCGCAGTTTATGGCATGTTTGATTAAATGATTAGAAGGGTGATTATCTCAGCGAGAAAATTTGGTGGCAGAGCTGATAATTATGGTGTGGACTAATTGTTTTAGAGGTTTAATTTTTTTTTTAAAAAGAAAACACAAATTTTATCTTAAGCCAAATTGCAAAGTTTTATAAAAGTCATTCATGTTTATTAAAAATTTTTTTTTCATTGAAATCATAATTTTGGTGTGGCGTCCAGTATCCGTTGTTCTTGATGAATGTCTATGATAGAACCATAACATCCATTTATTTAACTAAAAATGCATTCTATTTTATTCTTCATTAGTTCAAGTATCTTATACCAATATAAATAAATATTAGTACATGAATTTATACTCAAAACTAGGCACTAAAATTTGTCCATGTGAATTGGCAATTTTGGTGGTAAATATTGAAGATGTTTTTGTGGTCGAACGAAACGCAATAAGACCAACAAACGTGTGTTAACCTGTGCGTTTAGTTCCGCTCCTGCACTGAGCGATGACACACGTCCCATATCTTGCTGGATCTGTCCGCCAAGCACGTAAGTATCTAATTTTGGTGTGTTAAATACTTTTTAATGCAATTTTGTGGTGTATGTAACTAATGACTTAGCAATACTTGTTTTTGTATGAAGTATATGCGAGGCATGTTAAAAGTTTCCTTTTTAAAACATTAAGTTAAATTGGAAGTGAATGATACGCTTTGTTTTTAATCATTTTTTTATGCACTTTTTCTAATTTTGGTGGATCAATTTTGGTGGTTTTGGTGGTAATTTGAAGCCCACCCACATAATTATAATTTCATTTTTAAGCCTTTTACATTTAAAACTTTGCATTTACAACATTATTGACTCAATGCACTTATTTCAAGTAAAATATAAACACTTAGATACCTCCTTTACAATAAAACTAAATTATCACTATTTGCAATGAAACTTAATTAATTTTTTTAGAATGGCTAACCGCAAGAAAAAACAATCAAGAGAAGAAGTCCTCGAAAAAAATAGTACATTGTGTCTTAAGGGCGATAAACAAGGAATTACGAACGAGAGTCTATTAGAAGCCCGAAGTCGAAGACTGAGCTTTAGTTAGTCGATGTTCGTAATTCTAGTACCGCCCGTGCGACATACAATGTTTAATGTATATTTGTAAATTGTATATTTGTAAAAGAAAAACTAATATTTTTTCAAAAATTGCCGATACCGCTGACTACGCTCATAGCAGCGCCAGCCTCCGCGCCGCCCTCCCCCAGCCTGACCATGCGCCCGACGTGCTCCTGCACGCCAGCACGACCAGCACGCCATGCAGTATCACACTCATTTATCGACCTTGGGCTTCATGACAAGAAAATTAGTACCGGCAATGACTCATTTACCGACCACGGGTTTCATGACAAGCACATTAAGGTCGAGGGTTTATTTGGGGTTGCAACCATAGTAGCCTGCATGTTACGACACTGTTTAAGAGCAAGTGTGATGAAAATATAATTGCATTATCATCGACTTCGGGCTTCTAATAGACGCTCGTTCGTAATTCCTTATTTACCGCCCTTAAGACACAATGTACTATTTTGTTACTACGAGTTAAACATTGTATTTTCGTAGAGATTTTGGTACAATTAAAACGATTAATAAAACATTTATTTTCTTTTTATATCCAGCAGACAATTTGATCAAGAAAAATGTTTTTTTACCTTGAATTAGCACAAGTACATCTAATTTTGGTGTAGATGTGCAATTTTGGTGGCCAATATATCTAATTTTGGTGGGTACAAGCAATTTTGGTGGTAATCAAATTACTAAAATCATAATATCTCCAAAACTACTATTTATAATGAAGGGCCATTACGACACAATATTTATTATGACTTGTAACGTATTGTTGATATATCATTTTGACTTGGACAACAAAAATAAAAAAACCACCAAAATTAGGTAAATTTCAAGCTTGTTGAAATTCACCCAGAAATCACGTGTACCTCCCACCAAATGTAAGTCAAAAGTTCAAACAAGTTCTTCTCTTTAATGACAAATAAAACATTTAATTAACGATTATCGGTATTATTAGTTATAATAATTCAACTATTATTAAGCAGCTAACAACAATAAATGAACATGACGAAATGTATACGCTTTTTGATATACTGCGGAGGTACGAAATGGCATTTTAAAAACCTGTAGTTAAAAAAAAAATCAAATTGATAACTCCTTTTTAGCAGTGGGTAAAAACTAAAATTAAAAATCTCGTAGTCTAGTTATGTACCTAAATTAGTCAGGATATATTAAAAATCGTGACCAGCTCAAAAGTTCTGAGAGTGGGTCCTGACTATTGAAGTGTAAATTACATTATGAGAGTTTTAGATAAGTATACTTCTTTCTTTACAAATGGGCTAATTATAACTTTCATTATACGAGTATACCCATATTGCTACAATCCAAAAAAAAAATTAATGCCTGTCCACATTTACTTCTTTTTTTTTATTCGACTGGATGGCAAACGAGCAAGTGGGTCTCTGATGGTAAGAGATCGGTGTACTGCCTTTTCGGCGAAATATGTTTCGCCAAATTTCACTTAGCAACCAACCTTTCGCCAAAGTTTCATTTGGCACAAAAATATTTGGCATAACTTTACTTCACATTTTTTTTATTTCGCAACATTTTTATATTGCAAAATTTTACTTCATCACACATTTATGTGGCAATAATTATGTAGCAAATGGTTGGCTTAGGCAAATAACAAATTGTCAAATACATTTGGGCAATTTTTTACATTGCAAAGTTATACTTCAATTTGATTTGTGCGAGCGAGCGAAGCGCGAGCGGACAAGACGGTTCGGAACAGAAGCGACTTGGATAGTTTAGGTTCAGAAGGCTAAGGCGGGAGCGAAGCGGAGCGTAGCTCCCGCCTTAGCCTTCGATGTTAGGTTTTTTTTTTATAGCAGCCAGGATAAATGACACTAGAAAAAGTAGGTTGGATGCCATTCAATAAGTTGCTAAATTAAAGTATGCCAATCAATACATTTGACGAAAACATAAATGACATATTTAAAAAAATTCCAGGTAATAATTTGCATAATAATAATTATTCGAATCATTAGTTGGGAAATGATATCAGTGCGAAACGTTGAGTTGGAAAATAACATTTCGCCTAAATAAAAATATGGGATAAATAGTTTGGGAGTTAATAATTTGCTAAATAATTTTCGCCGATACATTAGTAAACCAAGAGATCACCACCGCCCGTAGACACCTGCAACACCAGGGGATTGCAGATGCGTTGCCAAACTAGAGGCCTAAGATGGGATACCTCAAGTGCCAGTAATTTCACCGGCTGTCTATCTCTCCACGCCGAAACACAACAGTGCAAACACTGGCTGCTACACGGCAGGATTAGCGAGCAAGATGGTGGTAGCAATCCGGCTGGACCTTGCACAAGGTCCTACCACCTGCAAAATCTTCGGAACCGCTTTAAATGTTAAAGTGTGTGTGTTTGTATGTTTGTGTGTATGTTTGTCCGTCTTTCACGTCAAATCGGAGCTACGGATCGACGTGATTTTTGGCATAGAGATAGTTTATGAGCCAGAGAGTGACATAGGCTACTTTTTATCCCGGAAAAATGCACAATTCCCGAGGAAACAGCGCGCGATAACCGAATTTCACGCGGGCGAAGCCGTGGGCAAAAGCTAGTAGTTTATAAGAATAATTGGTACTAACAAATTTCGTGATCCCCTGTTGATGGACGTCAAACGCCTGATAATAAATTATTTTTATTTTTATTATTTTATTTTATAAAAATGAGATAATTCGTCCCAAAACAGGTAGTAACCAGATTACAAAAGCACAACTAAAAAAAAATACTAAATAAAAAATTATCACGTGTGAGCTGAACACTGAGCTGTGACACACGCAGTGCGGGGAATCGTACCTACTGGTTTGTAGCAAATATTAATTTATTTTCTCTTTATCCCTATACCGCGAGAACTATGCAATTTTCCGTGATAAAACTATTCTTAGTTCTTCTTTTAGATTATTACAAAGATTAGTAAAAGTCAAAGATATTTTA
>NC_133487.1:20446300-20449989 GCF_025370935.1 Choristoneura fumiferana | reverse complement strand
CTATCGCTCTCTTGTGTTTATCGAAGATAATCTTGACTGCTTCTGATTCTGTTCGGACGGTCAATTCTTTCGTTTGTATCTGATAGGTTGAATAAACTCTATGTTAGCGGACGCTCTTTCCCTTCGTCACTATGTTTGGGCCTGCAAGGTTCCACTTGCTGTTCGCCGTTGGGATCATTTAGAGGTAGACCCCGCTCGTTAAAATGCTTCAGTGAGCATCAAGATGGTCGTCTACATACGGCCACCTTGACACAGTCTGCTCTCCATCTACCCCGTGGTATTTTCGATTCAATGCTTCTATGTTCACGTTTTCTTTCAGATTTCTTAAGTATGGCAGCACCTGGACAGTTAGAATTTAGAATAAGTAAGTTAAATTATCAATGTTTTAAAATTTCTGTTTATAAAGATAGATAGATAAAACGTTTATTTGTTACTGCACATACACAATCAAAATAGAGAAATTAAAAATGAACAGTCCTAAGTTAAAGTAAACATTTTCTATTGTTTGTGTGCGCTGCAGTAGTGCAAAAGGGCCGTGGCTCAGTGGACAACATTGCTCATAGGAGCAAAACACTGATATTCTGCCATAACCCAGAGGACCAGAACAAATATTATCATAATAATAATAATAAATGTTTATTTGATATAAAACAGTTCTACATAATTGAATAACTATCAGACGTCAGACTAGGTTGAGCCTGAATCTTTGAAGTCCGCGCGCGAGTGCGATTTATAACAAATTTAATAATTACATAGGTTTTACATCGATATCAATTTTAATAATAGAAAAAAAAATTAACATGCAGAATTTATACGCACATATGTGAACGACGTGAACGTGTGTGTGTGTGTGTGTGTGTGTGTGTGTGTGGTGTGTGTGTGTGTGTGTGTTTTGTGTGTATGGTGTGTGTGTGTGTATGTGTGTGTGGTGTGTGTGGTGTGTGTGGTGTATGTGTGTGTGTTGTGTGTGTGTGTGTGTGTGTGTTCAGTATCGGTTTCCCGTCCAAATGTCTATAAGGTTCAATTTATTATAAAGAATGCTGACTATGCTTTCTGTTTCGTCCCTTATCTATACCTATAAAACACTACCGTGACTGACTGACTGACAGACAACGCACAGCCTAAACTACTGGTGCTAGAGACTTGAAATTTGGCATACATGTACCTCGAGTGTTGTAGAGGTGCACTAAGGAAGGATTTTTCAAAATTCCCACGGTATAGGGAAATATCTAAACTTTTTCCGTTTCTTTATTTGTAGCCGAATCCCTGAAACTATTGAGCCGATTTAAAAAATATTACATCGTTAGTAGGTTAGCTACACTATCCTTGATTGACATGGTTATTTTTTATCCGGGATAATGCAAAATTCCCTCGGGATAGAAATAATATAATTCAATTTCGGAGCTGATTTAAAAAAATCTTACATGTTATGTGATCTGACTATCCCCAAACGACAAAGGTTACTTTTTCTTTGGAAATTGCAAAATACCCATGGGATAGAAAAAACTGAATTCAACTTCGGGGCTGATTTTAAAAATTCTTTCACCAATACAAAGCTACACTATTCTTCATTAGTATAGACTACTCTTCTTCGAGAAAATGCCAAATTCCCGCGTTATAAGAATGAAGAAGAAAGAAAGATTCGGATCTGATTTTAAAAGTTTTTTCGCCAAAAGTAAGCTACAGTATTCCTGATTGACATATGTAGGTTGGATACATTTTTCCGGGAAAATAAAAAAATCCCGCGGGATAGAAATTAGTTGTATAGTAGTTTTGTTTTTTCGTTGTAGGTAGGTCAATTGGGTTTTTAGAAAAAAAAACTGTTACATTCCATTAAAAAAACAATATTTGTATTACTTGTGTTGTCTACGCTCACGAAGTCGCGGGTAAAAGCTAGTTAAAATAAAAATGTACAACAAAAAACAAAACGAAACAAACAGAGCCAAAAAATGTATTATCAATATATTAGTTTTGTACCTGCCTACCAACAACGAAAATGTATTTTTAATTTAATTTAAATAAAATAAATATCATGGGACACTTGACACCAATTGACCTAGTCCAAACTAAGCAAAGCTTGTACTATGGACACTAGGCAACAGATAAACATACTTATATAGATAAATACATACTTAAATACATATTTAACACCCAATACCCGAGAACAAACATTCGTATTATACATACAAATATCTGCCCCGGCCGGGATTCGAACCCGGACCTCAAGCTTCGTAGTCAGGTTCTCTAACCACTTGGCAATCCGGTCGTCACAAATAGATTGAAAACCAGGAATGTGATCCCCTAAACGAACATGATCCGTAAAGTTATCGCTCCACTCAAACGCAATCATATCTTGGTCTATTCGATAGCAAACATCATTTATAAACGAGCTAATTCGCTTGGCTACGTCGGTGATCCTCGTTTTTATACGTAGATATACAAATAGAGCTCTAGAGAGTAAAGCTCAGAAGTTTGGATTCACGACAAAAGAGGCTGTAGGCCACTGTCCTACCGCGGCCATCGCTTTTACTACTTAAAGATCGTTTAACATGGATTACTTGCTTACATCATCGGGTCTGAATCTAGGTGTAACTACCACGAAGGCGTAAAACTGTAGTTTAGTGACATGCATCGAGCACGTCTTAAATAAATCATTGGTATACTTACATCATCATAACTCCATCCGGGATTTCCCAGGGCAGCCCAGCCGTCATAGTCCAGTCGGTTACCTCGGATGTACACGAAAGAGTTGATAGAGCTGGATCCCCCCATCATCTTACCTCTGAAACATGAAGATATTGGTTTTTAGCTTCGCCTTAAAATATGAAAGATAAAAGAAATTAAGAGCCTTTATACCTGCTGAGCCGGCAACATTGCATTTTTGTTAGTTTTTCTCGATTATTCCATTAAAATTTTATGAAAATTAAAAATGTGGTGTGATAGAACTGTTCGTAATATATGAGTTAATGTGTCTTCTGCAGTAGACTTTTAAAGTTTTTAAAGAATATAAAATAATTATTGCAGAAATAACTATTGGAGTTGGAAAAGAATAATTATTGGAGTAGACACATTAACTTATACATATAAAAATAGTTCTATCAGACCACATTTTTAAATTTCATTAAATTTTTATGGAATAATCGAGAAAAACTAACAAAAATGCAATGTTGCCGGCTCAGCAGGTATAAAGGCTCTTAATTCCTTTTATCTTTCATATTTTAAGGGCGAAGCCAGATGAGCGTATTTTTTGAGTTCTGCATTTGATTTTATACCGGTCCAGCAGGGCTACTACGAAACTCGAAACTCGAAGTTCGTATCGTACCGTCCCTCTCGCGCTCGTGTTAAATAGTATAAGTGTCAGTGGGACCGTGCGACACGAACTTCGAATTTCGAGTTTCGTAGTAGCCTTGCAGTTTAATAATTTATAAGCCACACGGCCACACGACGACTCAATATAAGTTGTACACAAACAGGACTTTGGTAAGAAATTAACCCTAATAGAGAATTTGAGACAAAAGAAATATGCCCTATCGATGTCCATCCAGTTTACCTTTCTTACTTACCTAATTTTCTAGATTATTTTCACCGAAAAACGGCAAAATACGGTGGGCACTGGCAAAATTGCCTTTTGATGGACAAGTCAAACGAATAGTTACATACAAGATCCAATTCTTAATCTTAAAAGACAC
>NC_133487.1:20436135-20446200 GCF_025370935.1 Choristoneura fumiferana | reverse complement strand
GTCTCTTCCAACAATAAACCTGAGTTGATCAACGATTTTATAATTTTCAAAGAATTATTAAAGAACAAGGTAAACTCAATTTAATAATTGAGCGAGAGAGAAATATTTTTCCAACTTTTGGTTGGTTAGGTTATATTGAGAAGTATTTTCTGAAAACGAAAGTCTCTTCCAACAATAAACCTGAGTTGATCAACGATATTATGATTTTCAAAGAATTATTAAAGAACAAGGTAAACTCAATTTAATAATTGAGGGAGAGAGAAATATTTCCTTTTGTTTTCCTGAAAGTGACGCGCGTAATTGACGTTTTTTATTCAATTTCCTTTTTTCCAATACTTTGTGATATCCGTGTCATTAACACTGGTTGCTTGGAGTGTTTTCCGAGTGGTAAATAATACAGAAAACGACCTTAAAATTTCATTTTAATTTTTTGATTTTTAGGGTTCCGGAGCCAAAATGGCAAAAACGGAACCCTTATAGTTTCGCCATGTCTGCCTGTCTGTCTGTCCGTCCGTCCGCGGCTTTGCTCAGGGACTATCAATGCTAGAACGCTGTAATTTTGCACGGATATATATGTAAACTATGCCGACAAAATGGTACAATAAAAAATTAAAGACGTAAAGTGGGGGTGTTTTTTTTTTCTCATCGAACCCTATAGTGTTGGATATCGTTAGATAGGTCTTTTAAAACCATTAGGGGTTTGCTAAGACGAATTTTCGATTCAGTATTTTTTTGCGAAATATTCAACTTTAAAGTGAAAATTTTCATTAAAATCGAGCGTCCCCTCCCCTCCCCTCTAAAATCTAAACCAGTGGGTGGTTTCTGTTGGTTAATGCCGCGTGTTCATAATGGATGCAAACCGCTTCGAATCGAAGCTACTTAAGGTATATGGGGGAGGCCTATGTCCAAACAGTGGACTCCTATGGCTGATATGATGATGATTATGCTAGCTATTACTAGTAAGAACCACAGACAGACGGACAGACAGACACACATAGCGGTCAAACTTATAACACCCCTCTTTTTGCGTCGGGGTTAAAAATATGTTTGAACAAGCAATTACAAAAAATGTGATCCTAATACAAGTTTTAATTTTTTTATATATTTCGTATAATTTTTACACAGAAACATAGGCAAGCGTTGGACATAATTATGTCTGATATACTTGATATGTCTGATATGCTTTAAACAATATTAATTATAGCATATCAGTCTGTAATGCACATTTTTCTGGCAAAGCCAATTAGCTTACAATAAAACTTTAACACCTTTAAGTCACATCTAGAAAATAAATTTTCATTGTGAAACTATTTATATGCGTTCCACGGTTTTGTAATTTTTTGCAATAAAGAGTAATCCTTTTTCACTCAAACAGGGTTTCTTATGGTTTTTATTTTCGTCACATATACTGAATACGAGTATAAGTTATTTAACTTTGACATTAAATCGAATATAGAAACAATAAAAATAGATACGCCACGTAGATGACGAATATGAATGCACAATAAATATAAAGTACTCGTAAATGTACTATACGTCATTATTTCTTCAGAGTAGATTTTTTTTTATTAGTCAAGCCTATTAATAATTAAATTACGTATCAAAATCAGCGTAATATTTTATGCAGAACATACAAAAAAACACTTACCACACTCCCGCAAAAACGCCAAAAAGTTTCAATACAAATAAAATTTAATTAAAAAAATCACCTCACTCAAACAAGTCATAAAAAGTTGGGGCAAATGTTTGACCAAACACGCACAGTCACATTAATGTTTTAAATATTTGAACAATCATTTGGGCTCGTAGCACGTCCGTAGCGCCCGGGCCCCGTAGCCGCACTGATTCGTAGAGGGGCTACGATAAAGGCGTGATAATGAAATGATGTTTTACACTCTTTTGAAGATGATAGGTTTTGTGTAAAGGGGTTATTAGAACGTTTCTGGAATTTTGTTACGGGGGTGACAATTAGCCAAGTGCGAAGCAGAGTCGTGCACCGAGTGTTCCGTGCCTACTTCGTTTTTATCTATGAATATTCAGTATTAGAAAAACCCTGCTCCTAAGCAAAATGTACGCAGCTTGGGGTCATGTTAGATGGTTACTTACATAGACAGACATAAAAAAAGTTTTTTAGACTTCTTATTGGTTGTCCTATAAGAGCTACTCATTCCAAATTTTGAGTATCTAGGAGAACCGGAAGTATCCTAAAGGTTTTTCAGTTACGGGAAATTGTAAGGAAACACTTTTTAAAATGAGTATTTTTGATTGCATTGACTTGCATTGAGCAGACGGGGTATTTTTTTTTAATATGGCTCTGTCCATTGGAGGACAATTTTTCCAGTGTCTAGTGGGTTTTGCCGTTGTATGGTAAAAAAAAACTAGAAAACGAAATATGAGAGGCAATGGTAGATAAACGATGACAGCGCCGTATTTCTATTTGAATTTCTACTTGACATTTATCTGTCTATCTGTCTATCTGTCGTGTTGTGTAGTGACGCATCAGATCGGTATCGGTTTCATACATTTTATATGGTTGCGTTCACATTTATTTGATGCAGTGTGTTGTGACGGCTTGTGTTGTGTCGCATCATATGCTTAAAAAGAGAGAGAGAGAGACAGAGAGCATCATGACATAACACGACAGATAGACGTGAACCGGGATTTACGCGCGTTCCTGAGATAAATACTAAAGCCGCATTCACAATTATCTGACATGTTGTGTTGTTGCTCTCTGTCTCTCTCTCTCTCAATAGCTTTGATGCGACACAACGCAAGCCGTCATAACACACTGCATCAGATAAAAATGAACGCAACCATATGCAGGTGGTAGGACCTTGTGCAAGGTCCGCCCGGATTGCTACCACCATCTTACTTGCTAATCCTGCCGTGAAGCAGCAGTGCTTGCACTGTTGTGTTTCGACGTGGTGAATAAGACATCCGGTATAATTACTGGCACTTGAGGTATCCCATCTTAGGCCTCTAGGTTGGCAACGCATCTGCAATACCCCTGGTGTTGCAGATGTTTATGGGCGGTGGTGATCTCTTACCGTCAGGAGACCCACTTGCTCGTTTGCCATCCAGTCGAATAAAAAAAAATGTATACAAGGTGTTAATTAAATAACTGAAAACCTCAGACGCCCAAAAAATATTTTTTAATTTTAAGTAAGCTGATTGAATTAATTTTTGAATATCTTAATTTTTTTTAATATATTGTAGAGTGTTTTGCTAAGTCAGTAATTCTGCTTAATTTCTAACTCTACACTCATGATTTGATTTTTTCAGTTGCGCTTTGACGTTTTTAGAAGAAAATCACACAGTGACAGCAAACCGTATCGAAATAGTATGCAACCTCGCTAAAATATTTAACTGGCACCTGTTGCAGTCGTAACTTTTAGACTGGGCACAATAAAAAAGGGTTTTAAAAACTCAAACACAACCTGATTTAAAACATAGTGTAATCGATTCTACTCTCGATTCTGGCAAACTACTTTCTGGTTTTCAGTTATTTAATTAACACCTTGTATATAAAATGTATGAAACCGATACCGCTCTTATGCGTCACGACACAACGCGACAGATAAATCTGAAAAATTAAAACACTTTCGACATTTACATTTGAAAATGAAATATCTCAAAAACGGTTTAATCAATTAATCAAACGTTCTAAGAATCACCGTAAGGAAACTGTTCCCTAATTACTTAAAGTTGACGGCAACTAAACCACCATCACAGCAATTACTGCCTACTTGGTATCCGTAGAATTTATAATACTTAACACCCGGATCGCGCAACGGGGTTAATGTGTTTCTGATTATTGCCCGGGGCCGGGAATATCCGTGTTATCCCGCAGATCGCCATTCTTATATCATCACTGTAATCCACATTGGGATATCTCGTAAAACTGTTGTTAAAGCTCCGTTTGAACCAATAATGTCCGAGGATGTTTTTAGGGTTCCGTAGTCAACTAGGAACCCTTATAGTTCGCCATGTCTGTCCGTCTGTCTGTCTGTCTGTCCGGGGCTAAGCTCAGAGACTGTTAGTATTAGAAAGCTGTAATGTGAAGAATATACATATCAGTCACGCCGACAAAGTGGTAAAATATAAAATAGTAAAAAAAAATTTTAGGGTACCTCCAATAGTCGTAAAGTGGGGATGATTTTTTTTCTCAATTACCCTATAGTGTGGGGTATCGTTGATTAAAACCATTGGGGGGGTTGCTAAGACGATTTTCCTATTCAGTGATCTGTTTGCGAAATATTCAACTTTAAAGGGCAAATTTTCATTAAAATCGAGCGCCCACTCTAAAATCTAAACTGTTGGTGGAAAATTTAAAAAAAAAAAATTAGAATGGTAGTAAATATATCAAATTTACAAGACAAATTATAGCGGCTAAGATTGCTTGAGAATTATTCGTAGTTTAAGAGTAAATAGCAGCCTAAGATATAAAATAACGGGTGTGGCCTGTAATATAAGCAAATAATTAAAACATAGATCATACTCCTCAAACTGAACAACATTAGTTCAGCGAATTTTAAAATAATTCGTTTTTTAATTTATATTACACTTTTAAGTTTATTCGAAGAAGCAATGTAAAGCAAAATGCTTGATGTTTGTAGCTTGACAGGCGACGTCAGTTATGTTCTAGGATGGCGTACATTGATAGCAATATTTAATTTGTATGAAAAAATGAAAATTCAAAGACTCCATTATTTTTACAAGTCACTGAACTAAAATGTTGTTCAGTTTGACGAGGACGATCTACGTTTTAATTTTTTGCTCGTATTACAGGCCACACCTTGTATATGTCGGCGGCCGATCGTAAAATCCGCCAGATCACGAAATTCCTAGGCATATCGTGAAATGCCGCCATTTCATGAATTGGCTAAGGGACATCCGCCATATCGTTCATAACTCACCGTTTAGCGATTTGCCTAGTGACGTTTAGGCAGATCATGAAATTCCTAGGCATATCATGAAGCGCCGCCATTTCATGATTTGGCCAGTTTAGGCAGATCATGAAATTCCTAGGCATATCATGAAACGCCGCCATATCGGTTCTGGCACTTCGCCGGCCGCTGCCGCGGCACGCTCGCTTCGCTCGCTCGGCTCGTGCGTTCGTGATCACAATTAATACTAACCACTCCTCGCTTCGCTCGTCGTACCTAAATTTTTCTATATAAATAAATAACAACTAGTCAATACTTTATTTACCAACAAAATTCTAACCTCTAAAATACGGGCAGAAGTCCATGTTTTTTTCACATTGCGCACAGAATCCGTTTGATTCGCATAAAAAGAACGGAGCTGATGTTCAAAAGCTTCTTTTGCACTTCTATTTTGAATTCAATCACTATTTTCGGTTTAAAGATCATTTTGTTGCGACGCCGACATTTTTCACGCGCTAAACAAACACGGGCGTCAGCTGGTTACGGCCGCCATTGCATACGCAACGCCACCAGCGGCCAAATAAGAAACTATTTTACGATGTGCCCGGTATAGAGCTAGGAATATCGACGAATGCGTTGCTCTAATCGATCTGCCGTATTATTTCTCAGGCACATCGGTGATATGCCTGGCCAACGTTTAGGCATATCATGAAATGGCGGCGTTTTCACGATATGCCTAGGAATTTCGTGATCTGGCGGATTTTACGATCGGCCGCCGACATATATACCTAAACTTAGAAGATTCCATACACAATACGAAATCCTTAGAAAACATATTGCTTGATTTTTCGTAATGGCTACGGAATCCTATACTGGGCGTGTCCGACACGCTCTTGGCCGGTTTTTTTTGGGTAATAGTTCATCTGAGTAAGTGATTACCGTCGCCGAATCGCCCATAGTCAAGTGTTGCGAAGAATGTGTTTTTCGTTAACCAATAGAAACGCTTAATTTACCTCGCCCTGCTCCGCTTAGCTGTTTCCACCAGAGATGTGCTGTGCGGGGATAGGTAAATGAAGTGTTTCTATTGGTTAATGAAAAAAACATTCTCGCATCACATTCTTGCAACATTATTTGGTGAAAACGCTGCTTTTGGAACAGAAATTTGGTTGCAGATATCGAAATTGATACCTTGAGTTCAGTGAGGTGTATAAGACTGACAAGGTGCCTTATTTCGATGTCTCCGGTGTATAGTCCGGTGTATGTTTTCTAATTTTTTCACATTTAGCGACACCACTTGTTTTATGTATTGGAAAAAACTACGAAGAGAGAGTGAGAGAGAAAAAATCGGCCAACTGCAAGTCGGACTCGCGCACAAAGGGTTCAGTACATTATCTATACATTATTCGACATTAGCAACTAACGGCAAAAAAATCACGCTTGTTGTAAGGGAGCCCCGTTAAATATTTATTTTATTGTGTTTTTAGTATATATTGTTATTATAGCGGCAACAGAAATACATCTATGAAAATTTCAACTGTCTTAATATCACGGTCCATGAGATACAGCCTGGTGACAAACAGACGGACAGTGAAGTAATAGTGTCCCGTTTTTACCCTTGGTACGGTACCCTTCGGGTACGGAGCCCTAATAAGGATCGAAAATCATTCAGTTGTTTACCAGCACGAATTTCAGCCTTGCAAAGTGGAAAAGCACACCTTCATTTAATTTTACCAGTGTGCTGAGCCTCCATCCTTTCATCTGAGCACGTCTAGCCAGCCAAACTACTATCCAAACACCTCAGTAATCCACAATGCCTCACCGTGATCCAACGAATTACTGTATCGATGTCGGCGGCCGATCGTAAAATCCGCCAGATCACGAAATTCCTAGGCATTTCACGGTATGCTAGGAATTTCGCTGGCAGATTTTACGATCGGCCGCGACAGATATAGTTCCTTGAGCAGACGAGGAGTTCACATTGGTGCAGAAGAAAAGCAAGGCACGCAATAAGCCTACCATATGATATAAGAGCGCTGACTTATAAAGTATTGTAACCAAGCTAGAGTTCTCAAGAAAAAATATTTTTTATACTATGTCTGATTTCTTTAATCCATACTTAATACTAGGTGTGTGTGTTTGTATGTTTATGTTTATCCATCTTTCACGTCGCAACGGAGCGACGAATCGACGTGATTTTTGCACAGGGATAGTTTATGAGCCAGAGAGTGACATTATAGGCTACTTTTTATCCCGGAAAAATGCACAGTTCCCGAGGAAACAGCGCGCCATAACCGAGTTCCACGCGAGCGAAGCCGCGGGGAAAAGCTAGTATGGTAATAATTGTGACTAAGTATATAGTATATTAATTGATTATTTTTGTGTATTGTTTTTTGTAACTACCTGTTCTATTCTGACATTATTTCTATAATTTAATGCTAATGAATGAAATGTGAATTATTATGAATGTTGTTGTTGTTGTATATTTATTAGATCCGATTATAAAATTAAACCTAGGTACTTACCTATATTTTCGTGTCGATTAAAATAGGAAAAAATGCGATTGTGAAAATAAGATTCAGTAAAAAAGCATATTGGGGAAAAAGTATCTCGGGAAAAATGCGAACGGAAATTTCGTTTCAAGGAAATAACGATTTTGGGAAAATTAATTTTTGAATTTCGTAATAGCCCCCCGATTTTTCATAATAGACCTTCAACTTTTTAGAAAATATTCTTCGAGCTTGTCGGTGACTCCAGTTCTTCGGCGAATTTCCAACTTACTTTTAAGGGCTTTTTTAGGTGCGTAAATTCTTTCTCATGCTTAGACGTTATGGTTAACTTGAGTTTATGGCACATTGTGACGTCACATAATCTCGGGCGATTCACGGCCGTTTTATCGTTTATCCATACGTAAGGAGTAATAAATCTGATATTGGCTAGGCGCAGCGTATACACGCACGTACTTCAAACAAGAGTAGGTCTGTGGTGACTGTAACTTGGTAAGAGCTAAAGTACCTACGTGGAATCTACGCGCGTGGCTTTAAACTCAGTTCAAATAAATAGTGTAATCTTTTTATTTGCTTTATTTTATTTTAGAGCTTAATAATACTTTTACAGAGATAAATCCAGCCACTCAGCTGTCGGAGCAATCTGTGTCCCGTGTGGTGATGTATACCGCTGTCAATCGTCTTTTAAAATCTAATTCTAGAATCATATAAAAATACTATCATTTACATTATTAAGTCAATCTAACCTGCCAGGTGTCAGTTTTACCACCCGCCAGCGTATACAGCCTAGTCCTACTCTACCTATGATCAAGGACTTTATTCATGAGCCAACTTGGAACCATTTCACAGTAAACGTCATAGTAACATCGTATGTATGTATGTATTAAACTCTTTATTGTACAAAGAAAATTAACAAAACATTACTGACAAAACTTTAAGATACTTGTACAAAGGCGGACTTATCCCTTTAAGGATCTCTACCAGTCAACCTTTGAGTGGATGAGAGGAGGGGCAATACGTTAGGTCGACAAAGGGTGAGTTTTAGAGTTAAAATAATGGAAGCTACTATACAGTGCTTAAACAATAATACATAAACTACAATATAAATAAATAAACTACTATATATATGACCATAATACATATAATATATAAGCATATTAACAAAGGAATGTTCTCAAAATTTAAGGAGAAGGTGCAAGCCACATTCTTCTCAAGCCTTCCTAAAGATCCCACGGTGGGGATTGCCGGATGGAGGTCGGTAGCCGATTCCACAGCCTGGCAGATTGCACTGTAAAGGATTTAGAGTATGTTTTGATGAGGTAGAAGGCAGGCTAAAAGGAGATTGGTACTCGATCGTAACGATACTGACTGCCAGCAGCCCAAGTAGCTGAACGCTCGGAAAGGTATACGGAGCAGAAGGATTAAAAAGAGTGTTGAAAGTAATGACAGAACGTGGATGTTCCTACGATCCCTTATAGGCAACCACTTCAGCTGTACCCTGAATTTGACACGTGGTCGTACTTGCGGAGTCCAAAAATGTATCGAATACATACATTCTGAAGGCGATCGAGCTTGTCGAGCAGCCCCTCACTAAGATCCAGATACCAATATCACCATAGTCAAGCAGGGGAGCAAAAGAGACTGAGTCAGAGTAATTTTCGTTGGAGAGGTAGAAAATTTTGCAAGCGCCTGAGCGAGTGAAGCGAGGCAAAAAAGTTTACGACTGACATCAGTCACTTGGGCCGACCAAGAAAGCGTTTGGTCCATTATGATCCCCAGATTTCTGACGGTAGATGAGAAAGGAATAATTTACCATCAAAATACAAGTTTGGAACTACCAAGTCAGAAATCCGAGAGATAAAGAATGGACTGCCAATAATGATTGCCTGGGTTTTCTTTGCATTTACTTGAGGCCGAAACCTCTCAGCCCAGTCACGAATTGCATTAAGGTCTGTATTAATGCGATCAATTAGAGAGGAAAATCGTCAGACTAGGGCATCATAGATTTGTAAATCGTCCGCATACAGGTGGTAAGAAGAGTGCAAAGAAGAGGTTAATGCCATTAATAAAAATAGAGAAAAGGAGCGGAGAGAGTACAACCCCCTTGAGGGACACCAGCAGTAAGATCGCACCAGCTTGAAAAACGTCTTCAACCTTGACTCGCTGTTGTCTCCACAGGGTAGAACGAACCAGGATAACGCATTTGAAGATATGTTTAAAGAGTTAAGGATACCAAGAAGTATATCAAAGTCAACGGTATTAAATGCACTACTGAATCAAGTAGCACCAGGACTGTTAGCTTTTTGTCTCAATATTAAGGCGAATATCATCAGTAACCTTGACGAGGGCTGAGACAGTGCTATGCCCAGGACGGAAACCTGATTGGAAAGGATTTAGGAGATTGTGTGTATTGAGATGCGAGAGAGACGTCGATTTACAAAAGGTTCACTACTTTAGATAAAACTGGGAGAATTGAAATCGGCCGATGTTAGAGAAGGAGATAGGATTGGACGTTTAGGAAGAGGAATGACGTGTGCGTGTTTCCACAACGAAGGGAAACAGCCGAGGAAAAGAAAAGTTAATAATATGGGATAGATAGGAGCAATAATTTCGGGCCGAGCACAAGCATGTCTAAGCTCAAGTCGTCTTCACCGTATTAATCGTATTAATTAACA
>NC_133487.1:20363020-20432359 GCF_025370935.1 Choristoneura fumiferana | reverse complement strand
TATAATTAAAATATTTTTGTGAATATTTTGCAATATCTGAAATTAATTATGACAAATATGCGTTCCGGGGCAATGAATGTCTGTGTTTTGAGACAGTTTTGTTTTTCGGAAACCTTTGTCCTCCCTTTTTTCCGAACAAAACGGGGACTAACTATGCAACACTGTGGGATGCTCGATATTTTTATGGTACGGTTTTAAGGTGTATTAAAATATGATTTTAATCTAAAATGTTTCTACGCCCGTAATAAAAGACTTTGAAAGCCATACTTAAAAACCTCACGCAACAGTGCGCCATCTAGTGAGACAAAAAACGATAGCCCTCATTAAGGGGCTTTTCCACCGGCAAGGTGAGACGAGGCTCGGGATGAGCCTGCGAGGTGCTTTTCTACCGGCAAGGCTAGGCAAGGCGGGGCGAGACAGTAATAATATGGCAAAATTTAAATTAAGATTGGTCTTTGGAGTTTTTCGTATTTTTTATTTCAACTCCAAATTTGTTACTTTTACGGTCATCCCGTGAAATTCAACGAAAATACGCTAGTGTCGCTGCTTAAGTGACTAAGAAAGAAAAAAGCAGGCTGAAATGTGTGGTGCATGGGAGGCGATTTTGTCTACACTCCTGTCCAGTGGTGGTGTAGGGGTATAGCACGCAGCACGGAATTCTGAGGGGGTGCCTGTCGTATCGCATAACGTTTTTTGTCCTAAAAATGTTTGGCCGAGAATGTTTGGCATACTGTTGAATGGCATCCCTACCTACTAATCGTTTGTCCTAATAATTATTGCGCATACTCATTTAAAGTCCTAAAGCAAGTTTGTCCTTATATCATGGACAGGGATATTTGGAAATAGTTCCGATCCGCATTAGCGATCCCTTCAAATAGCGAACCTACTGTGTTAAAAATAAAGTTGTGTTGAATACTTGTGATGTATACATATTATCATTTAATAAAAATATATATACCTCGTTGAGTTTCTTGCCGGATTCTTCTCAACAGAGGTTTTTCCACAAAGACCCCCAGTCTCATCGGTTGGCAGCCTGCATCCACCGTGAACCCGCGGCTTTAACCAGGTCATCCGTCCATCTCGTTGGTGGACGTCCTACGCTGCGCTTGCCAATCCGCGGTCTCCACTCGAGAACTTATCGGCCCCAACGGCCATCTGTTGTCTCTTCAATAATATATTAGTCTCGCCTAATGAAGACACAAAGGTGATTTTTTTTTCTGGGCCCCTTTCCGCCCCCCTCTAGGCTTCCAGCGCCCACACAGGAGCGTTATCGCCCACTTTGGGAAACTGCTATGCTGATAATGACGATGAATTAATAATGTTTTGGCCATTTAACGCGCACGTCTATAAATCATTTCCGTGTGTACCTAACCAACCCAACACACAACTAATACCGCGGGGCGTCTTGATTGTCACGGCCCGTCGTTCTCATTTGCCGTATCGATTCACTGATAATGATAATAAACCATAATGACTGGAATTGCTGTCTACCTATGTGTTTAACTATGTATGATGGTATATGCATAACCAAGTAATTGGAATTGCAGTCTACCTATGTGTTTAACTATGTGTGATGGTATATGAATAACCAAGTAATTGACGGTCGGGTTTGGAAAACGGCTAGGTACTAAAAATCGGTCAAATGCGAGTGCGAGCGACTCGCGCATGAAGGGTTCCGCACATCCATACCGTACAATGTTTTAAAAACAAATATTTCAGTAATATTTTTTTTTTATCTAATACTTGCAAACTTTTTTGCTGGCGGTACTTTTTGCCCCCGGTTACCAAAGTAGGTAGTCGTCAAGACAAATCAAATGAGTGAGACCAAAATCGTTTTATCCCAGAGTCCTATGGCCAACATCTAACTTCATCATCAGATGAGCTCTACGTCATAAAAATATTGTATCGTCATCGGATTTATACATGCATGAAAAATTTCAGCTCAATCGGTTAAAGATATCCACTTCAAATTTAAGTTGAAATATGAATTCCACCCGAACAAACAACTAGTTACATTACATTACAAGTTAATAAAAACCTATCACCAAAATGTAAGCACTAGGTGCGAGTATTTTTAATAAAGAACAATTTTTTCCATCCTACGAATATTCGTATATTTATTCATAGGCTGTCGCCCTGTCAGAGGCTGAATAGCGCTTTAGACTCTTGCCATGCGCCGCGGCAGAAAAAAAAATGGCTGTCAGCGGTTCATTCGCGGGAAATTCAGCGGACTTCATATGTTGTGTAAGTAATTAAATAATAAGAAGCTCGATTAGTGTGAATAAATTTTAAACTAAACCTTAACCTAACCCTTAAACCTTGTAAATAGTGTTTACTAAATACTTAGTATGATTTTTTTTTAGTGTAAAAAACAATAGATAAACAGTGATTACAGGTGTGGATTTGGCGAGCGCTTTTTCAAAGTTGGCTTCATTGGGTTTGTGGTTCATAAATTGCTTTATTAATTTTGCACAAAAACGAATGAACCACAAAATCAGACAGTCACTATATATATAATATTATCGAAGCTTTTATAAAACATCATTAAAATCGCAAACGTAAAAGGTAAAATATTCAAACGAAATAGCTAGTCGTTGCTAGACGACTCGGCCGCCTTAGCAACGGCTAATAACGCATAGCAACCAAAAAACGCTGAAAAAAAACAAGTTTCTTGTATGATGACCCCCTTTAATTGGTAACTTTATTTTATTTTTAGTATTTGCTGTTATAGCGGCCACAGTAATACATTATCTGTGAAAATTTCAAGTGTCTTACTTTTACGGCTTAAGAGATAGAGCCCTGTGACAGACGGACAGACAGACAGCGAAGTCCCGTTGGCACCATTTGGGTACGGAACCCTAAAAACAGAAAAGCGATAAGTGAAATAAGTCAATGAACTGAACTACGGGTAGGCAAGTAGGTAGGTAGGTAGGTACTTTACTTTGCTTCTCCGTTAAAACCGTGCACCACATTTGTTCCGTATGACATAGGTAGTTTGTTTGTTTATATGTATTGCTGTAGGTATCTGTCTATTTAGATAAGTTGTGGTATGTATATGGTTAGTTTTTTAGTTTTATCTACTTCTATTTTATCTTTTTTAGGGTTCCGGAGCCAAAATGGCAGAAACGGAACCCTTATAGTTTCGCCATGTCTGTCTATCTGTCTGTCTGTCTGTCCGTCCGCGGCTTTGCTCAGGGGCTATCAATGCTAGAAAGCTGTAATTTTGCACGAATATAATACAATGTAAGCCTATGCCGACAAAATGGTTACAATAAAAAATTCAAAAAAATTTTTAGAGTACCTCCCATAGACGTAAAGTGGGGTGATTTTTTTTCTCACCCAACCTTGTATTGTGGGGTATCGTTGGATAGGTCTTTAAACCATTAGGGGGTTGCTAAGACGACTTTTCTATTTAGTGTTCCATTTGCAAAATATTCAACTTTAAAGTGAAAATTTTCGTGAAAATCGGGCGTGCCCCCCCCCCCCAAAACCGGTGGGTAGATAAATTTGAAAAAATTCAGGATGGTAGTAAGTATATCAAACTTACAAGGAAAACTATACTAACGGTTAAGTTTTCTAGAGAATTACTTATTAGTAGTTTAAGAGTAAATAGCAGCCTAAGGTATAAAATACACCTGAACTTGGAATATTCCGTACAAAATACGAAATCATTAGAAAAATATTACTTATTTTTTTTGTAATGGCTACAGGACCCTATTTCGGGCGTGTCCGACACGCTCTTGGCCGGTTTTTTTATTCGACTGGATGGCAAACGAGCAAGTGGGTCTCCTGATGGTAAGAGATCACCACCACCCATAAACCACAACCCAGGGGTATTGCAGACGCCAACCTACAGAGGCCTAAGATGGGATAAGTACTTCACGTGCCAGTAATTTTTACTTCTAAAATATATTCCTTCATCATCATCATCATCATCAGCCCGAAGACGTCCACTGCTGGACAAAGGCCTCCCCCTTAGAACGCCACAATGAACGACAACTTGCCACTTGCATCCACCGGTTTCCCGCTACTCTCACGATGTCGTCAGTCCACCTGGTGGGAGGCCTGCCAACGCTTCGTCTTCCGGTTCGTGGTCGCCACTCGAGGACTTTTCTCCCCCAACGGTTATCTGTTCTTCGAGCGATGTGGCCTGCCTATTGCCACTTCAATTTGCATATTTTTCCAGCTATGTCAGTGACTTTAGTAAAATATATTCCTTACTTCTGTCTATTGTGAAGATTCCCTAAAAAAGATCGCTCTGAAGCCATAAGGCCGCTTATTGCTTACCTTGGAATACCTAAGGTGAGTAGGTAAAGAGTAAGGTAAGTATCGTAGGTGTTATAATACATTAATTTGTCCCGCACGTACTAACATACTAACACGCACCTCACCAACGTCCAGAAATAGCCGAAAACAATTACAACCAAATAACAAAATAAGGAGACCTCCACGCGTGGCCGCTACGCCGAAACCAAATTCCCTAACCCAATATCCTTACGGTTAGTTTTAACGAAACAAATAGCATCCGTAAAGCTGTACGAGATTAATCAGGGATGTCACCGACAAGGGGCACCCTCGTCGTTCTGTCAGTTCAGTACTGAGCAGGACCAAAATATCGCGGTCTGAATTAAGGCGCGCTTATAGAAGAATTTTCGGTATTTGAGGGGGTGAAGCAGACGACGCGGCGGAGGCGAATGCGGGGCGTCCAGCGCAACGCACCGCGCGTCTGTCACGCAGCCCGTTGACGGCCTTATTCTGTTCGTATCCGTATTCTGGTTAATGTGAGTTCCGGATTTTTCGTTAAAATTATAATTACACAATTTTCGGTTTAATTAAGAAATTCTTCGTTTAATGTAAATAGTCTTGGTAATAAAGAAATAATTTATGCCTCTTCATGCCCACAGTTTAATTTGTAATGTAGGTAATGGATAGACATTAAGACTGAATAGGTAGACAGACGAAATGAAAATACATAGGTAAATCAATACAAATAAAAAAAAAACCATTTTATTTTAATCTGAAAATCTAGATTACAAGCTAGGCAAGTCTATACATAATAATAAAACAGTAAAGAAAAAGTTGTCTGTTCACTTTTAACAAATCAAATCAAATCGTTTATTCAGTAAATAGGCCGCAATGGGCGCAATTTTTTAAACTACCAGCGCTTTCGGAAAGACCATCATTGCCAGGAAAAATGCGCAGCAAGAAACTTGGCAGAGAGTCACTTTTTCAAAATGTAATACTTTAAAACTACAGTATACAACCCTTACCCAAACCATACAGTCAAAAAAATGAATGTAGGAACCATGTTCTTAGTACCCATAACACAAGCTTTGCTAAGCTTACGTTGGGACTAGGTCAATAGGTGTGAAATTTCCCGTGATATTTATTTTATTTTATTTATTTTATGTTCTAAGAAACATGTGAAGCGGTGGTGGCCTAGTGGTTTGACCTATCGCCTCTCAAGCAGAGGGTCGTGGGTTCGAACCCCGGCTCGCACCTCTGAGTTTTTCGAAATTCATGTGCGGAATTACATTTGAAATTTACCACGAGCTTTGCGGTGAAGGAAAACATCGTGAGGAAACCTGCACAAACCTGCGAAGCGATTCAATGGTTCGTGCGAAGTTCCCAATCCGCACTGGGCCCGCGTGGGAACTATGGCCCAAGCCCTCTTGTTCTGAGAGGAGGCCTGTGCCCAACAGTGGGACGTATATAGGCTGGGATGATGAAGAAACATGTGCGAGCTGTAGCCAAAGATAAAAAATATGTCTTAGCGCACAGAACAACTTTGTCAGATATAAAGATTATGAGTATGCGTAAAGTAGTTATTGCATCAATACAAAAATACAAGTCAGAACACCAGAAACCAGAAGCAATAAGAGGTTGCATGAAAAAACATTTTTTGCAACTCACACGTAGCTGTTTTCCACGACTTGGCCTCACTAATTCGCGGAGGAGCAAGACAGATATTCCATTTTTTTTATTTTTTTTTTCAATAAGAGGTTTTAGAAACGCAGTTAAAAACTCCGAAGTTCAGAACTACATCAGAACTGCGTAAGAACTGCACTCCGATTGCCTAAAATGGCAGTCCTCTGACAGTCGGGTGCAGTGCTGATGCAGTTGCACTAACTGCGCAATAACTCCCATTTTGCAGTCGGATTCCAGTTGGAGTGCATGTTTTTGTCAATAATTTACTAGTGCAACCAAATGCGACCATCTTATTTTATTAAAATAATTTATGTTAAATAACTTGGCTGAATGCAAGATATTAACCTTTGCCTGCAATTAAATGAGAAAATTGAAACTGTTGTGTCACTATCAGAAATGTCAGTGAATCTGCCAAAGGGATCAAGCAAGGCTACTACGAAACTTGAAACTCGAAGTTCGTGTCGTGCGGTCCCTCTGACACTTATACTATTTAATACGAGAGCGAGAGGGACGGTACGATACGAACTTCGAGTTTCGTAGTAGCCGCAAGGTTCGCCGCATGTTCGCCATGAGTAGTATAGGTTATACAACGTGCCTACAATTTGTACCTATGGCAGTCGCGGTAGAATCTGGACGAAGCCGTCCGCATCCGTGAGCGCCAACCAGCTTGAAATCCGCTCAGCAGGGCTACTACGAAACTCGAAGTTCGTGGGTTGCGGTCCCTCTGATACTTATACTATTTACAGTGGCGTAGCTACCAAGGGGCTAGGCGGCGCAGTGCCCCGGGGCCCTCAAGCTCAGGGGGCCCTCGAAATTCTGCTTTATAGCTGATGATAAAGTTGCTTTTAGAAAGTATTTGTATATATAATGATTTTACTTCAAAAAACCTTACCAGTTTTGATAGCAGTGGGCCCCATTTTTTTATTTGCCCCAGGGCCCTAGGTTACCTAGCTACGCCACTGACTATTTAGTACGAGAGCGAGAGGGACCGCACGGCACGAACTTTGAGTTTGGAGTTTCGTAGTAGCCCTGCTGACTCGGCCCGACTCCGCCGGTCGATTAGTGTGTGGTAGGTACTTACCGTTTAGGTACTCTAATGCTTCTCATATGTGCTCTGAGTTCACTTATGCGTTTCCTCTTTCGCTTAACTTTTTTAAATACTGCGATTACCCATATTATTTGCTCTCAAAAGTAGTACTAGCGCGTTAGAAAAATGTGCACAGGTCCGTCGTCGACTACGTACACGCGTGTACTGGCGACTGGAAATACTTCGCCGCCGCCGCGCGCTAGAACCGTTTTATTTGCCAAAGACGAAATAAATTGGTATGATTGATGTACTCAACCATCGAAAATCTATGAAGCATAAATCTAAATCTGCTAAAAAACTATTTAATAAAGCAAATTTTGTGTTGATATTCATAATATTTTTCATAATATTTGGTTTAACGTGTAAATGAAGGCCCTTTTTCAAAAAATAATCTATCGAGGTTTTTGTCAGCAATCGTGTTTTTGATGAAGTCAAAAACTAGCTAATAGACTGAAAATAACACATATAAAAAAATTGCAGTTGTAAGTATTGTGTAAGTATATTTTAAATATTTTCTAAAATTGTAGTTTTCACTACGTACAGCGCCTTAATATATAGGTGATAAAAGGTTATTACGTAGCTCGGTGCGCTGCCGCTTAGGCAGCGGTATTCTTTCACAGATCGAGTGATCCATTTATATTTCGGTAGTCGTTGCTAAAATCTGTTTTTGACGATTTAACCAAAAAATAAAACAAATATATTTATCGTCAGTTATTTTATTATTTATATGTACAAGTCACTAATGTTAAACATAGGCTAACCTAAATATAACTGTACAAATACAAAATGCATTTCTCAATTCCACGTACGTTCTAATTCGTACAAAAAGACGTTGAAATGAAGTAGAGAAAGTAAAACGTAAAATTTTCATAATATCGTAGGAATATTTGTACATGAAGAGTGCTCGTTGTGCAGCAGTCCCCGTGGCGTGTGCTCCGAGGGGATGGACTACAAATTAGCCCGAAACAAGTCAAGCTAAACTCGATTGAAGACGTGACTTGTCCGGTTTATTTTACAAAGTAGGAATACATTCTTATTGCCTACCACAGACTGAAGAAAGCCCGGATTTGAACCCACGATCCTCTGCTTGCGAGACCATAGGTCACAAACCACTAGGTTAACACAAATAACTATTTAGCATTTGTTAGTATTTTACCTCAAAGCATAAATTTATTGTAACGTTTCACCGAATCGCATATAATAACAAAATTTCAATAGAATCTTGTACTTGTGACAATTTTTCGCGTAGCTTTTTACATTAGTATAATAAATTTGTAGCATCTCATTCTTCGTCTTATTATACCCTAATTTCGCCGCGATGTTTGCTTGGGACTCTAATTAATTTGACGCGTTAATTGATGTTTGCACTAAAATATCCTATAAATAACTCTTTCTATAATGCACGATCGAGGCGAAATGAGACTTAAATTTAGAGCGACTAAAAAAATAAGCGATGGTGACACAACGCTATAGTTAAATATGGTCGAGGTGAAATGCAATTCGGTGAAACGCTACAAGGAATTTATGCTTTTGAAGTAAAGAACTAACAAATTCTATTTTGTACCTGTAAAACCATTTATTGATATTCTAACCTATTGACGCGTTTCACAATTTGCCCATTTATTAATACAACCCAGGGCATTTGTTTCATCAACATTTCTGTAATCTACTGAAACATGTTAACTATGGTGTCAATTCAATTCTAAACATTGAAATATTTTAATGCAAATTTAACTTAACGGAAGGTACTGGAGCTTAGCCTTTTAATGGCCTACCGCCATTTTCGATGTTGTTTGTTTTGTTGCAAATACCAATTATTAAATTTTGTTTATAACATGTGTGATGATAAAGCAGTGTATTTACCTTAACATAATTAATTACGCATTAAAAAACCTTTCATAAACCAACACTCGCATTTTGACAAAATTTTAAATAAATAATAGGTACCGATCAAAACACCTACATAGATAAAACAACTGTCTGTTAAAACATTCCGGATTAATGTTCAAAAGGCAGAGATCCTTTCAGGAATAAGTCCGCCTTAGTACTTAACACTACTTTTTTTCTGTAACCTTTTTGTTTTTCCTCTTTGTACCATCAGCCAAATAATGTCGCTAAAAACTTTTCAAGTTGAGAGACACGTCTATTGGCATTATTGTTTCATGACATGCAAACGATTATCAACTAAAGGGTGGTAGACCACATATTTGGCCGATGGTACAATAAAGAGTATAAACAAACAAACAAACTTTTTAAATGAAAATCGAGCGTTTACATTTTCAATACTTCAATACTTCATCAATCACCAGCACATTTCAATTCAAAATATACAATCTATCGCCCGCCTTTTGTATTACCCATATTATTATTAGCACAATGAGGGTATCTGTGACAGGCTGTTGCCGCTGATATCGTAAGGTCTGTTTGACAGCTTTGACGTTTGCAAATACAAACTGAAATATAGATGCACAGAAAAACCAGAAAAATAAGACCATCACTGGGAATCGAACCCAGGTCCTCGGTATTCCGTACCGCGTGCTATACCGCTACACCACTGATGGTCAACGGTAGGTACCGACACGAATTTCCCCTATGCACCTCATATCTCAGCTTGTTTGTTTCTTACTTAGTCACTTAAGCAGTGACGCTAGCGACATCTATGCCGTAGCCCTCATCGAGAAACTTTTTCGGCACTCCATTGGAACTAACCGCTCACCCGGACAAGAGATATCGTTACTAAGCAATCAAATTAAGATTGGTTTTTTGGAATCTTTTTTTTTTTGATTTCAATTCCAAATTTTTACTTTTACGGTCATCCCGTAAAACCTAAATTGAAAATACAATCAGATCTATATTTCAGTTTGTATTTTCAATTTAGGTTTTACGGGATGACCGTAAAAGTAAAAATTTGGAATTGAAATAAAAAATACAAAAAGATTCCAAAAAAACAATCTTAATTTGACGTTTGCGTCACGTTTGAGATTGGTTAAATAACTGAATCAGGCAATCGCAAGCAAGACTGAAACCGAACACTGAAGCTACCGTACAACGGCCAACCGTTCTGTGTCTTTTTCAACCTCGACATTGACGGAATCATCCATAGTATCGATGGAGCTATATATTTTTTTAAATTGATTGAAGACTGAAACGTCAAACGTACCTCACGTTACTAAAATAACGCCATCTAGCGACATTTCGCCTATCAAGCGACCCTCGTTCAATATTTCGCGACTGTCAACACGCAGGACACTTTGAAACAAAGTAATTTTGGCACGCATTGATCGACTGGCGTCGTCCAGTTAAACTCAGGTCTGTGGAACAGTTATTATAATTATTCTAATCCGAATGTATTTCGTCGGCAACCTGCTGCCATTTCGCGACCATGCTGGACACAGTTTTGTGTTTGAAGCCAACGGAAGCCGAAATTTTGACCTGCGGGCAAAAAGGTTAGTGTTTAACTGATTCAAAGAAAGAATAAATTTATGTATTTACCAAAATTCGGCACAACAAACAAAAAAAATTATAACTAAAAAAAACAGTAAACCTTATATAACCTTATATATTAATTTAACAGGTAAAGGAGAAAAGAAACATTGTGACGAAAGAAGTAAAAAGGGCCACAGTGAATTGCCATAACAAGCCGCAGCCAGATCTTATAAAATTTACACAAGAAGAATTACCGGCGAAAGTAATAAATGATTACCAAAATTAGGCAAAGGTTTTTTTTGTTAAGTTTATTTAATACAAATCGTGTTTTTTGCACTTGCTTGGTGTTGTGATAATATGTAAGCCATGTTTTATCTTATCTTAATTATCTTATGTTTTGTCTTAAACCCATTTTAATATGAAATTATAACCAAAACTTTTACATTATGTGACTTTGTTGTATTACTCTTAAAGTTGGCGGTTATAATAAAAATACACGCATAGTGATCATTCTACACATTTGGCAAACCAGTTTAATCTTTGTAACAATTTTTTTATTCATTTAGTTTTTTTTTCTCAAATAACACAACTATCACGCACTAACCTTGGACTTTTTCTTAGCAACCTTCGGGTCTTTTTCCTTCTCTTTCTCGCTGTCTTTTTCCCTGTCGATCAAGATGGCTTCCCTGACGATTTCCGGCGGCGGCGGCGGCGGGGGCGGCTCCGGCGAACTGGCCGCCGTGTGGGGGGCAGATGTCTTCTCTAGCTCCGCTATGTCACTGTAGAAGGAGAGGAGCTCGTCACCGATCTCTTTCTTCGGTTCCTGGGGAAAGACGAAGGTATAGGTTAAGTTAGACTAGTAACGAAGCGAGTCGATTGCAAATATTAGACAGAATTTCCTACTCTTCCTGAATATTTTGCTTCTCTGGATAATCACATCATTATTCGGCAACCCATTTTAAAACAAATAAAAATAATGTGGGTAGTGCTTTGTTCCTAGTATCTTATCAAATAATGATTTTCTTAGTAATTCTCGGAATAACTATTTATTTACAAACCCAACGTTAGTAGTCTATCCTGGCAATGTGCCCTGCCCATCTCCACTTACTTCTCTCAATCCCTTTCCACTACATTTCTAACTTTGGTGGACTTTAGTGACATATCCAGTCCACGGAAGACATCAGGCAGGTGGCGGGTGAGTGCAGTTGGCCACGGATCGTCAGGCGTTGAAAAATGGAGGGCAGGCCAATGTCCGAAGACGAGCGAATTAAAAGCTGCTACGACAATGATGATGAGGTAGTAATTGTGCTTAATCCTACTAATATTATAAATGAGAAAGTTTGTGAGTACGTATGGCTGAATGGATTTGGATGAAATTTGGTATGTAGATAGCTGGACATCTGGAAAAAAAATTATCGACATTACCAGGGGACCGATATAAAATCTCGAATTCATGAAATTTGGCACAGTTGTTTTTAATGCAACGTGAATAAAGACCACCATGTAATTCCCACGGAAATTTCGTAAAATCTCAGAAATTAAATTCTAATGCCGATGGATCCATGGTGATCCATGGTTCATGATTCATGGATCTAATGCTTTACGTGTCCGAAGCCGCGGGCTAAACACCAAAAAAAAACATATTTTTATTTAGTTTTTTCATCATCATCAGCCGGAAGACGTCCACTGCTGAACAAAGGCCTCCCCCTTAGAACGCCACAATGAACGACAACTCGCCACTTGCATCCACCGGTTGCCCGCAATTCTCACGATGTCGTCAGTCCACCTAGTGGTAAGCCTTCCAACGCTTCGTCTTCCGGCTCGCGGTGTCCACTCGAGAACTTTATCTTTTTTCAGAATTTAGTTTCTTATAGTGCGTGTAGGGTAGGGGTACCGTTTTTGGCCACCTTAAGACTGTTTTTGGCCAGTTGACATTTGAAGTAATATATAAAAAGTTATATTATTATTATTAAAACAAAATGTTTATTGAGTTTTCAAAAGTTAATACTGAAACGAGTAAAGCTTGTAATGTTTTATTACTATAAATTTATTTCAAACGTAATATTAAAATAAATGGCCAAATGGCACAGTGGAAGCCGTGGTCACAAAAACAAATAGTCAGAAGTCATCTCCTGTATGTACTTCACTTTTCATTACCTACGCTCGGCGGTCGCTCTAAGGATGTCAACTATGGCTTTATGCACAAAAAAAAACTATCGTGGTAGTGGCACTCTTATCTAGTTGTTTGATTTATTGTTGAGAATGAAACGGGAAGAATGGAAAAATAAATTAATAACTAAAATTTTAAAATTTATGTCATTTATTTATAAATTTGTCACAGAAAATATCTTGCGACGATTTCGTTATTGGATTCACGATTATTTAATTTAAACAACCGTCCACTAAACAGTTATAATTACCTTTTTTTTTGTTGCTCCATTATTGCACAAAAAAGTTCACAGACGCGTGTCTCAAGCGGATGGCACTCGCGCTCGCACTGGTCCCAACCGGTCCGAGATAAGTGTCTATGTGTGCGTTGCTCGAGCGCACTTGTATGGAGATTGACTTCTGAACTATCTGTGTTTTGTGCCGTGGTGGCCTATTGGTTTGACTTATCGCCTCTCAAGCAGAGGGTCGTGGGTTCAAGCCCCGGCTCGCACCTCTGAGTTTTTCGAAATTCATGTGCGGAATTACATTTGATATTTACCACGAGCTTTGCGTGAAGGAAAACATCGTGAGGAAACCTGCACAAACCTGCGAAGCAATTCAATGGTGCGTGTGAAGTTCCCATCCGCACTGGGCCGCGTGGGAACTATGGCCCAAGCCCTTTTGTTTTGAGGAGGCCTGTGCCCAGCAGTGCGACGTATATAGGCTGGGATGGAAACGGCACAGTGCCACAAACGGTACTTCTGCCCTATAGCAGATGCAGGATGGTACCTTTCCGGGCGGCAGCGGCGGCGGCTCGTCGCAGCCGGGCGGCGGCGGTCGTGCCAGGCGGGCGGCGGCGGCGTGGCGGCGCGCGCGCACGCGGGCGGCGGCGGCGGCAGCGGCGGCAGGGGCGGCAGGGGCGGCGGCTCCGGCACCATCTGACAGATAACAGACATATTTTTTTCATCACACTGCTGCTCGTAAACAGTGTCGTAACATGCAGGCTACCTTGGTTGCAAACCCCAAAATCAATGTGCTTGCTATGAAGCCCAAGGTCGGTCGCATGAAGTCAGTGCCCGTACTGATGGCGCTGCGCGCGTCTGCTGCAGGACTACATGGACCACATGCACACGCACGTTGCGCTTGCTAAGGAGGGGGAGGGGGAGGGCGCACTGCCAAGAGGGCAGCTTAAGGTATCGCCAATATTTGGAACAATTATACTTATTTTTTCTTACAGAAATATAAAATTTTACTCGCAAATGTGATGAAAAACATTGTATGTCGCACGGGCGGTACTAGAATTACGAAACATCGACTCATTAAAGCCCTCAGTCTTCGACTTCGGGCTTCTAAATAGACTCTCGTTCATAATTATTTATTTACCGCCCTTAAGACACAATGTACTAAGAACACGCCTTAACCTGCGTCACACTGCGTCTCTATCATCACACCCTGAATACCATTCTTGGTCAAATACAGTAAATATATGCAATAAAATAAAATATAATGTACGTTACCAAGATGTCAAAAATATCTGTAGACTTTACGCTATAAACATAAGGTTGATTTGACACTGTAGCTGTATAGATATTCATGCCTCGGCTGTACACCCTAGGACAGCGATAACGAATGCGTCACACATTGAAATAAATGAATAGATATCATGGGACACTTGACACCATTTGACCTAGTCAAATGGTGTCAAGTGTCCCATGATTAAAATCTCAAATTTTATGGAAACACGAACAGCGCAAACGTTCCGCTAGAGGCGCTGTTCGTGTTTCCATACAAATTGAGATTTAACGCGAACACGATCGAGACGTATTTTGTAACCGAAAACTTACACTAAGGGTTCAGAGCGGTGGCGTGCAGTGCGCGTGTGGCAGCAGCCACCGAATCGCATTGCTCGTAGAAGAAGGGCTACGAATCAGCCCGAAACATGTCCAGCTAAACTCGGTTTAAGACGTGAGTTATCCGGATTTTTTTCGTGAAACATAGTTACTTCTTTTTTTTATTATTAGACTGGATGGCAAACGAGCAAGTGGGTCTCCTGATGGTAAGAGGTCACCACCGCCCATAGACACCTGCAACACCAGGGGGATTGCAGATGCGTTGCCAACCTAGAGGCCTAAGATGGGATACCTCAAGTGCCAGTAATTTCACCGGCTGTCTTACTCTCCACGCCGAAACACAACAGTGCAACTGCTGCTTCACGGCAGGATTAGCGAGCAAGATGGTGGTAAATCTCTGCTATCGTCATCATCCAACGAACCTTAGGCTCTTCGGGCGGCGGCGTCGTGCATATCTCCATATCGCAGTGCGCAGTCGCCGGGTACTCCCACTGCGTTAGCCCGTCACACTCGCGCCGGTAGCGGTAGCGGCCCTCCGACCTGCAAACACACGAGGTACTAACAACAGCCGTGGAGTGTGGAGGGGCCCTCAGCCGATGGGAACGTAAAAGCGAGAGAATCTGTTTTTATAATTTTAAACTGATTTAATAATAATGCTGAACACTTGCTGCCTACGATGCCATAAGTTAGAGAGGGATAGAGGCGATAGGGGTGTATTACTTATCGTTTTCTAGAAAAATGCTAGTGTAGCCTAGCTAGCTTAAAGATGAAGTAATTTAAATTCATATGAAATAATAATTGCAGAGGTTTCATCCTTCACTGTATCTTTATTACTAACTAGATGTTGCTCGCGACGAATTCGTTTATTCGTCCGCGGGAACTATAGTTTTCCGTGGTAAAAACTTTCGAATGTCCTTCTCTGAGTCTCGAACTATCTCAATACCAAATTTCATAACGATTGGCCTGAAAACGTAACACAGAGAAACATTTCTATTTATAAAATTAGTAAGGACGTAAGTTCTGTGAGTTATTTAAGGATTTACTCAATAGGTTAATCGACTATCGTACACTATCTACTTCACGGAAAGCTAGACCCGGGACGCTTTGCCTTTATCTCATCATCCCAGCCTTTATACGTCCCACTGCAGGGCACAGGCCTCCCCTCAGTATGAGAGGGCTTGGGCAGTAGTTCCCACGCGGGCCCAGTGCGGATTGGGAACTTCACACACACCATTAAATTGCTTCGCAGGTTTGTGCAGCTTTCCTCACGATGTTTTCCTTCACCGTAAAGCTCGTGGTAAATTTCAAATGTAATTCCGCACATGAATTTCGAAAAACTCAGAGGTGCGAGCCGGTGTTTGAACCCACGATCCTCTGCTTGAGAGGCCATAGGTCAAACCGCTCGGCCACCACGGCTCCCTTTATCTAATCGAATCTTTAATTGCGCTTTTGGCTTCCGGATGAAGAGCTTGTGGTTTGAGCTTACTATTGATTTAAAACGCAGCGAAGTAAGTTTCACTAAGGAATAAACGTATCACATACCTAATCAGTCTGACCAGTGTGTGTTGCCAGTGATGACATACGGATCTGAGACGTGGGCGCTAACGATGGGCCTCATGAGGAAGCTCAAAGTCACTCAAAGGGCTATGGAGAGGGCTATGCTCGGGGTTTCTCTGCGGGATAGAATCAGAAATGATGATATCCGCAATAGAACTAAGGTTACCGACATAGCTCGAAGAATTGCAAAACTGAAGTGGCAATGGGCGGGGCACATTGCTCGCAGGACTGATGGCCGATGGGGTCAAAAGGTTCTCGAATGGCGTCCGCGGACCGGGAGACGAGCTGTCGGTAGCCCTCCAACAAGATGGAGCGACGACCTGGTTAAGATCGCGGGATCGCGGTGGATGCGAAAAGCACAAGACCGGTCTGAGTGGAGAGCCTTGGGGGAGGCCTATGTCCAGCAGTGGACGTCTTTCGGCTGACATGATGATGATACCTAATCAAACGCTATTGCCTTATAACAATGACGTTGTTGCTTCGTGAGCAGCGAGTGTTAAACATATGTGTAGAAGTAAACTGTGTCTTAGGTAAATGAGAACTAAGTAATAAATAAAATAATGTACAAAATCAAACTGTCCGTCAAGTTTTAAGAGGTATTTAATATTTAGGTACTAAATATTAAATGAATGAAACCTAATAAAGAAGTCCGGACAATAGATGTCTCTGTCTTGTTTTTAAACAATCCATTTTTTCTTCTCTCTTTTAATTATTGTTCGTTGTAATTTATTTATTTCTTGGTTTGTTATACTTATTATTATTATTTTTTCTCTTAAGTTTATTTGTGTATGTATAGATAAGTGGTTTATTTATTTATTATATTTGTGTATCGTTCCGTGAGTCACAGACGGTTCTGGCAGAAAATCAGCGCTGCAGGCGTTTAACGCTTCAGCATAATGCTGAGTCAGCGACCGTTTCACTTTCGCGGGGACACACAACATTGTGTATATTGTATTTAATGTTTCATGTGTTTTTCTGTATTTTTTTATTTTTTTGTGTTAATTTTGCTGTATGTGTCTTCTGTGTAAGTGAATAAATGTCTTCTTTCTTTCTTTCTTTCTTTGATATGCCTCTATGAGGCGAGCATGCGTATCACAGAAAAAGTGGCTAACTTATGTTGAAGTACTTTAGCGACGCAAAATATAACATGCAATGGCGCATCATCCAATACGTAAGTAACTTATTTTGTTCAGGGACTTTTTATTCTGTATTTTTTAACTTTTTAGTGCTATTGTTTTCTTTGTATGGTTGGGATTGAGGCATTATCAAAATTATATAGATGATCATTGAATCGCCTATTGGAAAGTTGTCATGTTGCGAAAATGTCATGTCAGTGGATTCGACTCTCGATTTTACGTTCCCAAAGGCTAAACGTATAGGCAGCTTAAAATTAACCAACTCAGTGAACAGAACGAATAAAATCACAATATACTTAAACCCGCTGGGTCCGTTGTATCTATTTTAACCTAATTTCGCTTTAAAATAGACACAATCTCCGTCTAGAACCGGGTCAGTGAATGACAGCTTCTGAAAAAGATCAAAGCATATTATCTTGAAGATTAAATATAAACACAAATGTCATTTTTCTCACCAGGGTCCCCGGCGCGCAGACTGCCGCGAAGTCGGAGGCAGGTTCTTTCAAATCTTCAGTTTTGATTTCACTTCTTATTGATTAGTTCAATAAGTTTTCAATTTTAATACACAAAAATACTAAATTTTAGGGTTACCACCGTAAAATAAACTCTTAGGGGTCAATTTAAAACATTTTATTTAACAATATCACAGTTTCATATCACAGATTTGTTAACATCAGTAGTTCAGTGAACTGACTTTGGTTTAATGATCATTGAATAATGATCTTGATACTTTTAAACGAACTTCAAGTTGTAGAAGTTAGACATTTTTATTATTAATTGACATAATTTCATGGCGAAAAGTGCTTATATCCAGAAAACATTACTAAGTTCTGAAGTAACTGAACTTGGTGGAAAAAACTAATCACAATACTTACACCTTTGTTACAGTAATAATACAAAATTCTGTCAAAAATATTGCAGTTAATAACACAGGATGAATATAAAGTAACACACATGAAAATAAGCTTAAAGGTTTCTTTATAGATCCATCCACTAGGTATAACTTGAAAGCGAAACCAATGGAAACCTGCGCTGTGCGTTGATATCAAGTCCATCATACAACTAGATCATGATGCAATTATGAACAGTAAGTTGAAACAAAATACAAAGAAAATTTACCTTGTGCCCTTTACATAACCATATTACACAACCAGTACTGGAAGGGACCAAGTATTTCCTACTTCAAAGAGATTTCGGTAATGTAAGTCACATTTACTGTCAATTTAGGTTACGGAAAATTAGGTACGACGACGAGCGAAGTGTTAGATACAATTATGACCACAACGCGCGAGCAGAGCGAGCCAAGCGAACGCGCCGCGGCAGCGAAATTATTTTGCCCTTCCAGTGCTGGTTACGTAAGATGGTTACGTACGAGGAACAAAGGGAAACTTGGATAAATACGGAGCTGAAAAATTCTAAAGATCAAAATGCGTTGTGCGTTGTATTTCTTACTGTAAAATCCAACGCACAGCGCAATTTTTTACACAAACAAATAACACGAAAATTAAAGTCTTTAGATAACACCACAGTTTATCACTTGAATAAGTTTTTCATTAGCATTAGTAACGTACAATTTTAATTGCCGATAGAAAATATATCTTACAGCGGCGACAGACAACAAAAGTACCACAGACGTCAAAATTAATTTAATTTTACTTTGGTCATTTCACAGAAAAAGTAACGTCAACAGGTATTTTTATTGAATAAACGTTTCAATGCATACAAGTTCATGATAAAGTCAACAGTGCTTTTAATTAATTGAGGAATTGTTCCAGATTCTATACAGATAAGTCTTGTGTAAACTTCTATGCATGTTGAATCACTTGTAAGACAGTTTCTAAAGATTTTTGCACCGGTATACCGGAAGACGTTATTGGATACGAATTACGATCACTGTTCAGTAGTTCTCAGGTTTTAAGATTTTGTGGCAATAGCGTCCTAAGACACCCAACTATATTGTAAAATGTGACCAAATAGAGTGATGTTTTAATTTTAAAACTTTTCTACAGTGGATAAAGAGTTTGTGAGAATGAAGAAAAGCTTTGAAAAACGAATGATAAACTTTTGCTTTATGGTTTTATCGTGATCACAACTTTGTCGCATTTACCGACGGTAACAAGGAGCATTTCAAATATAATAAATTAGCTTTTGTTATTTTTTTTTAATCAGTTTTGCAGGTAAGTGTTTTGGACTATAGTTGCATTATCATCCAATATACACTGTTGAGTCAATGCGTTCTCTGCAAGATTTAAACATAAACCGAATATCAAAAATTTATAGGATTTATCGATTACACTATTTTACTGAAAAAATAAACGGCTTTTGTTTTGCATTGTTTTAACGTATTTTTAATGCCTGATGATCACAAAGGAAGACCGGCAGTTCAACCGGACTGTTTAGTGACTTCGTTTTAACTATGGTCACGCAACTCGATCTAATGTTACAGTTGATAGTGGGGTGTCCCTAGCACTAGCACACAGAGGTCGCGGGTGTCACGTTTGTCGGCCGGACGTACCTCTGAAAGGCGCACGTCCAGCCGGGAGGCGCGGCGCGGCGCTCCAGCCCGAGCAGCGACAGCTCGCCCGCAGTCACCCAGCGCCGCCAGTACGACGCCGTTAGGGCTCCGCTGCGGAACGCCGTCACCAAAGTCTGGGGACAAGTTGAAACATAAGGCTGCGTTTCAACCAGAGATGTGCGGGGATGTGTTTGTAATGAACCAATAGAAACGCTTCATTTACTATCCTCGCACAGCACATCTCTGGTGGAAACAGCTGAGCGGAGCGAGGCGAGGTAAATGAAGCGTTTCTATTGGTTAACGAAAAACATATTCCTCGCAACACATCCTCGCACATCTCTGGTGGAAATGCAGCCTAAAAGTAACCAGGGGCGATTTTTATAAGGCCATTTTGGCTTGCAGCCCAGGGCCCCATTCTAAAGGGCCTCCAACCCCCATTGGATTAGATTGGACATAATTATCGATCAGAATTTTCGACAAAATCGCAATTGCAGGTGGTAGGACCTTGTGCAAGGTCCGCCCGGATTGCTACCACCATCTTGCTCGCTAATCCTGCCGTGAAGCAGCAGTGCTGGCACTGTTGTGTTTCGGCGTGGAGAGTAAGACAGTCTTAGTCAATCCAATCTTAGGCCTCTAGGTTGGCAACGCATCTGCAATACCCCTGGTGTTGAAGATGTTTATGTGCGGTGGTGATCTCTTACCATCAGGAAGACCCACTTGCTCGTTTTCCATCCACTCGAATAAAAAAAAATAGTTTATTACACAGGGTGATCGATCCAAATGGGTCAGTAGGGAGAATTCACAAACTATGAGAGATAGCGAAATCTGTTCTTAGAAACCATGGCGTCGATTTTAGATTTAACAAAAATGCCATTCAATTTTTTTAATAACTCATGATACACAAGAAGTAGCCTTGCCACTACAGAGTGATCCATTCTTGGTAACCTTTAGAAAAACTTTGTAACCATGTCTTAGAAATTATCATCAATCCATCTTCTACTCTTATTTTTGTCCTCTTATCATGCACTCACCTGAAACTGTATGAGCATTTCCTGCACCGGACCCACAGGACACGGTTGCACTTCGTTAAAGAACTTCAGCTTGGCTTCCACCAGCTCCGACATCTCGTCCAAGTCTTCATCCTTTTTATCCTCATTCAAAACCTCCCCTTTCGTAAACGTTAGACCATTCCCATAATTTATTGTGCTTGTAGCCTTTGGACTGTCACTTTCTTTGTCTTCTTTAAAACCCAACCCAGTCCTTTCACTTGAAAAACCTTCAATGAATTGTGAATATTTTGTAGTATAAGCAGGAACCTCACTTTTCTTTCGATCAGGAAGGACTGAGTTGTCAATTCTAAGTTTCTTTCTATTCTCTTTGACTTCACTGTCAGCTAAATAAACATTGATTGGCTTTTTTTCAGCTTCAGTTGATACTGTTTTATCTAAGCCATTTTCTATATTGGCAGGAGGTAATGGAGGCAGTGGCGCTTCTTCAATAGCTTTGCTACTAGGAAACAGTGGTTTGAATTCTCTTGGTGGAGTGCCAGTTGGTGTATTTTTACCGCTATTGGACTGCTCTTCCCCAAACATATCAATCTTCTTGGACTTTATTTTGGGTAATTCTTTCTGTTCGATCTCACTTAATAGATCGTCGATATCAAGTTTGCTACTGTCTCTGCTAGATTCATCAACTATTTTAGGTGAAGAGTTCTTTGGTTCTTCTTGGATCATTTTCTGTAATTCGGAAGGTATCTCTCCTCCTAGTTTTTCAAGTAATTTGGCCTTGTCTTTTAACCTTCTGAATAACGCTGATTCGTCTTGACTGTCTTCATTTTCTATCTTGGTGGATAGCTTTACCTATTGTTGAAAAACAGTAAATTGGCATAAATTAGTCTCATCTCACGAGTATCTTGGAATTTTTAGTTTGAAAAGAGCAGTGGTCTCAGCAACCCATGAATCTCAACAGTATGAGTGGTGACTCGAATGGGCATCTCATCATTGACCCAAGCACCTCAGATTGAAAACTTAACCATCATAATGCTTTAACTCACGTATTTCATTGAAAACCTCAAATACAATGCTAAGATAACAGAAAAATGTCACAAAGTGGATTAATATTGATGTCCGCCAAAAATAACTGCAGAACTAAATTTAAAGAACATAAAATTGAGGTGTTCAATGATTTTGTGCAGTTATTTTAAGCAATTATCAGTTTTCTTTGTCATCATTGGTGCATCTTACTGTTTGATTCATTAGCATAAGTAATCTGGTCTATTTGCAAATTTTATACAGAAAGAAAGAAAAAAGAACAGATGCTGAAGATTGATATTTACACGTTCGGCCCCGGCAACGATCCACTAAGATCTTTCGCGATGCCTACGTATATCCCACAGCATTCACAAATACACTGGCATAGGAGTAAGAACTAAAAAGTCACAGACATCGATATTTAGTATTGCATCTGAATTAGGCCAAGGGGTTTCATAAATTGTATCATACAAAGAGCTTAAGTAGGTAACATGAATGTTTTTCTATGAACATGGCAAGTAATTTATTGACAGTGGTGATAGTGCTCTGAGTATTCATTTTTACAAAAAACATTCTGTCGTGTAAATAAATAATTAAAATAATTTATAAGTGACCAATACAAAAGACTGTATTTTTCTGAATCAGTCCTAATAATATTGAAGCTGATGACCAAATAACAATACAGTCACGTTAATTTGGGACCCACTTAAGATTGAATATAGCTGTCATTTTGTATGACAATTTAAAGGACTTTTTCAAACATAAGACAAATCACACATTACCTTTTCCTCTTTAGCAACCACTTCGGGTAGCTTAGGTTCGGTTTCTACCATCATACCAGGTGGCAGCTCAGGACCAATAGGAACCGTATAGTTCTGGTTGGCAGGGAGACTCGGTCCATACTCCACTGGTGGCTTTGTCTTCTGCTTCTTGTGCGGGTTTTTGGGGGCTATAGGTTTTGCTACGACAGGCTTAACAGTTTTAACAGGGCTCTCTTCATCATTTGACTCAGAGTCCGAATTGTGGTAGGAGTCGATGAGTTCAATTTTTCTGAAAAAAAAAGTTGGAGGGTGATTAGTTTTATTTTGCATTAAAGTTCACTCTTCCCAAGACGCAAATTGGTATTTTGTTACCAGTTCACTGTCACTAGTTTGTAACCTTTTTCAACTTGTAGCAAGGGTTTTCTGATAGTGAATGTCATTCATTAGATGGCTTGACTATTTATAAGGTCTAGTTTGTGTTTCTGTCATGTTATAATAGTGCACATCTATGATCCTAAGCGATCATCATTATCATCATCAGTTGGATGACGTCCCCTGCTGAACAAAGGCCTACCCCTTAGAACGCCACAATGAACGACAGCTCATTCTCAAGTCACAAATTCACTTACTCATTTTCATCATCACTGTTCACTTTCCGCTTTGCACCATTCTTCAGGCCAGGCTTCTCTGGAGGCTTGACCGGTCTGTTTTTGGTCTTGCCCGCAGGCTTCTGCTTGTCAGCCAATGCTTGCTGGTACAACTGCCATTCTTCCGCTGACACTTCTGCTGACCCTGTAATATGATGGTTGCAGTATGTAATACATAAGTGGGTCATTAATTCGAGCGTTTATTCCGTTTGATTTACGTGGGCATGTTTGTTGACTTGGTAGAATAATTGAGGCAGTTGAAACACTAAAATAATGACTCAAGTATGTGATAGTTATTTGTGTCACAAGGAGCCAAATGGTGTATTTACGGCGAGGGCATACATTGAATCCAGAATGTAGCGAAGGATTCTACAATAGAATCCTGAGCGTAGCGAGGCTTTACAATTATCAACTTCAAAAATGGCATTTGCAATGAAATACTTAGAAAAGCCTTGAACAGAAAAGTTGCACTTTGCTCCCTCTCGTCAGGGAGGAAAAGTTACTTTTCTGAAGGAGAGGTGTGAAAAATACCTTGTCTAACTAATTCAAATCTTGCAAGTTCAATTCCACCCACAAAGAGGGTACAAGATACAACACCCTCTTTTTGTGTGAAATTCTCAATTAATATTGCTCGAATTTCAATTTTTAATAATTTATTACTTGCCTGAAGCATTCAACTGGTGCTGCGCCAGCTTGAGTGCCATCAAATACTCCTGCGGAGCTTCCCATGTCACCGCATTGGTGTGCTGGTTCCAGTAGTATGTGAAACCACTGCCCTCGTCGTAGCACGCTGACCAAGCTGCAAACAAAAACAATTTTCTCAAAAATTACCATAAGTCATCATCAAACTACATAATATCAGAAGATGAAGATGATATTAAATATTAAATAAAATAATCTGGATAGCTCTGGATAGCTCATGTCTTAAATTGAGTGTTCGAATGCCGAACGCACCGATGTGAATAAGACGACAGTTGCTTAGGGAATGAATTTAATACAAAAATGACAGCCCTTTTATAGACTGCAACAAAAATCTTAATAGCGCCATTCAGGAATTGTACATAAACGTGATAGCGACATCTATTGGGAAGTACTAAATACAAACATAACTTATCTTCAAAGAAACTAAAACAAACTAATAATGCGGCTTTAAACATTGAGTATAGCTCAACATGTTTTAGGCCAATTTGTAATTCTTCATGTCAAGCTAAACTCGATTTAAGACTTCAGTTACCCGGATTAATTCCATTTACATTCTCCTGAGTCACTGTTTAAACCGTAAGTTTATGGGATTAAAATTTGCCAATTTTTGTGGTAGTTTTAGCCTCTTTTATAATTGTTAGTATAATGTGACATAACATTTCTTCTATCAAACTGTACTATTTTTATACCATCGCTGACGGGACAAATAACAACAAGAAACAGTTGAATAGTTGATTGGTTGAAAATGCGCATGTGAATTGATGGTAGGTACTTATTAGGGTTAAGGTTTATGGGGGCGACTGAAAAACAGCATCTGTTAGCCAAGGGACTTTGTTCTGCAAGGCGCAGGCATAAGCTGAGTCGCATTCCCTTTTGATAGTTTGATTGTACTTATTATTTATTATGTACCTATGTAGAATTTGTAAGCAAACTATTAAATAAATATCTTTTATTATTATTATTATTATCCACCCTTGTATTAAAATTAAAAATGAATGTTTTATAAAAACATGCCATTTATTCATGTTGCTTATGTAGTATAATAATTTATGCAACATGAATTTATGACAACTTCTATTTCAACAGTCTAATCAAGAATTACTAATTATAATCCAATTTAAGTAATAATTCCAAGTAATTAGTAGTTAGTAACTGTTGTTTTCCGTTAATGTAAATATGCATCAGATTTAACTAACCAATAATGTCAATAGTATCATTTGGTTTTGTTTTGTAGTCAAGGGCGAATCCACCATTGAGGGCATGCCCACAATCCTCTAATAGACTTGTGAAGACACACTTTCAAAAGTCATTCATGAGTCAAGATTATTCATGAAAGAATTTGTACTTCGTCTCTTACTTGGCTGGTTTTCGGGTGGCCATGACCACAAACTTTTATAAGGGCCGGATCCCCACCTGTTTGTAGTCCATCCCAGCCTATATACATCCCACTGCTGGGTACAGGCCTCCTCTCAGAATGAGAGGGCTTGAACCGTACCTAGTTCCCACGCGGGCCTAGTGCAGATTGGGAACTTCACACGCACCATTGAATTGCTTCGCAGGTTTGTGCAGGTTTTCTCACAATGATTTCCTTCACCGTGAAGCACGCGATAAATGTTAAATGTAGTTTCGCACATGAATTTCGAAAAACTCAGAGGTACGAGCCAGGGTTTGAACCCATGTTCCCCTACTTGAGAGACAATAGGTCAAGCCACTAGGCCACCACGGCTTCATTTCATCATCCTTTACATTTCATTGAGGATATTGCGAATCCGCAAATAATGAATTGTCTATTCACTATAATGTGGATGAAACTCCAGGAAATTTTGGCACATTATGATGTAATATCAAGTAAAATCACAAAAGTTCAAAATACAAAATAAACTGCATTCAGTTTAACAGAGTGAACAAAGGGTAACCAGTAGGTTAGGTTAGCATTATGGCAATTAATTAATTATTTAAGTCCTTATAATATTGGTTACCCTTTGCTTAACCCGGGCCCGGCATTCTACAATAATGGTTCATTATTAATTTGGAGCTATTTATTCATTTTCAGAATCGATTAAGTACAAGTTAATTATTTTGTCTTTAGCGAAAACAGATATTTTAGACACCAAATTTTAATGTACAAGTTAATTAAGTTCAATTTACTGAACTGAACATCTTTAATTGCACTTTATTACGAAACTTCTAAAACTTTTTAGTTTTAAGTACTACAAAATGCTAAAGGCACAAGTACCTTAACCAAACAGGCAGTTATCTAAGGATTGTATTCCTTACGTTTTAAATTATACTATGGATAACTTACCACAATGTGGTATTGGGGCAGGATGAACTGCAGCATTTGGCTCCTGCGTCACCGCACCAAGGTTGTGGGGTGGTTGCATCTGACGCACAGGTTTCGTAGACGCTTCATCATCGCTTTCGTCCGAATCCCCGTACCCAATCAAACCCACTAACGGATTAGACTTACTCATGGCTTTATCACTTATTCACTTAAAATTCTATTCTAATAGTCCATTTATAAACTATAACACGGGATTGACGCCATTAGCTATTGCGAATTTTCCGCTTTAGCAAGTTGCAAGCGAAGCGAGATTGTGATATTGTGACAGTGACATTGACTTAACTAACTACAGCAAACGAAGCCAAAACACGTTAATTACTGCGGATCTCAGGAACACTTACAAACCCAATGAGTCTTTAAGTCAACGTAAGTAAGTTTATTTTATATTACTATCAATTAAGAGAACAGCAAATGAGCTATAGACTAAAGCCGGGTCCGCTGCGACGTGTTTTTGTGTTTTTCTAACACCTAACATGTTTTTCTAACATAATAGGGGCGTGGTCTAAATGTTTTTGTTAGCAAAAACACTCAAACATGTTTGCCGCGACGGATGGAAAACATCCCCGCGTTCGCCTGCGGAGGGGGTGCAGCGTTATTTTGTGTTTGCCCTCATACTGTGTCGGTCTCGGTTGTCCTGTCAAAGTGTCAACTGTCATCTTTGAATTAATTTTAATTGATTTGATTGTTGACTTGATGTGCAATGGAGTGGAATAAGGAAAAGACTTTGTTCTTTATCCAATTAATAAAGGAACGGCCCGTCATTTGGGATGTGTCTTCTAGTGACCATAAAATTAAAAATAAGAAGCAGGATGCCATCAAAGAGATTGCATCAGTGTTTGGAATCACTGCAAAGGAGGTTTTGGCAAAGTGGACAAGCCTTCGTGGACAGTATAACAGAGAGAAGAAGGTTACTGGGCTTAAAACGGGCAGCGGAGCAGAAGATGTATACATTTCAAAATGGTTTGCATACGAAGAAATATCAAATATGATATGTTTTAATATACCGCAAAATTCAGTCAGCAATTTACAAGATGATATGGTAAGTACTTATTTTTTCACACTTATTATATTATTTAACATTTTAATACCTACAAGTATTAATTTGTTAGGTTATCTTGTTTGCTGCCTATTAAAATGATTTGCAACGTAAAGAATAATAAAACTGCAACTACGTTTATATTTATAATATGTTTATAACTAGTTATATATTTTATTCTTCAATGAAGCAGAAACAATAATATAAAAGTATATATAAATGCCAAGATGACATACTAATACTGCCATGGAACCATTCCTCTCTCGCTGACAAAGTATGAGGCAAAATTATCTCGAATCCGCTGGCTATCTACGGCTGTTCGTCTTGGTAATCGTGGTAGTGGTTGCAAGCCCTCCATTTGTGCTTCAGTTCTCCATTGACCAGGTATCAAGTTACCATTTTCTTCAGTGTCAAAAGTGCCTTGTGGTGAATATAAGTTTCTGCTGATGTTATTTCTTCTGAGGTAATTGTGTAAAACTACACTAGCTAATATGACCGATATTGCAGTTTTGACTTCTACAGTCAGGGGCTTTTTAAAAACCCGAAATACAGACGCTAATATACCAAAGGTATTTTCTATAATCCGTCGAGCTCGGCTTAATCTGTAATTGAATATTCTCTCTGGTGAACCTTGTTCATGATCACCGCTGTAAGGTTTCATTATGTGGTGTGATAATGGAAAGGCAGCATCAGCCAATATAACATATGGCAAATTTACTTCTTCTCCGGGCAATGGTTCATCTGTAGGCAATCCTAAAGTATTACTATTTAGGGCTCGGGACAGCGATGAATTCTGGAAGACTCCTCCATCAGATATTCTCCCTTGGCTGCCAACATCAATATAAATGAAGTTATAATCATAATCTGCCATAGCAAGAAGTACTATGCTAAATGTTTTTTTATAATTATAATAAAGACTGCCGGTATTTGCTGGGGCTTCCATTATGACATGTTTGCCATCCAAGGCACCTATGCCATGAGGAAAATTCCACCTAGAGTTGAACCCAGCTGATATCCTTCTCCATTCAGCCTCAGTTGAAGGCATCTGTGAACAAATAAATAAATGTTATTGTTATATTTCAGATACCATCACCACAAAGCACGTCATCATCACTACTAGCTACGCCGACACCGCCACCAGCTACACCGACACCGCCACCAGCTACACCGACACCGCCACCAGCTACGCCGACACCGCCACCAGCAACCCCGCTACCGCTACCAGCCCCGACGGCACTGCCACCGCCATCTAAGTTTCCTAATAAGAAAAGAAATAGAAATACCGCCCTTTATTCTGAGGCCATGTCAACTTTGAAAGCCATCAAAGAAAGACAACCATCGAGTACAGATTTGGATGATGTTACTTCATTTGGCGTATATGTTGCTGCTCAATTAAAAAAGTTTCGGCCAATCGAACAAAGCAAATTAAAATTAGACATCCAAACTCTATTCTACAATTGTGAAGTGGCAAATCTTAACCATAGATCTACTACCAGTACGAGTGATTATTCTGACTATTCTTGCGAGTTATTAGAAAACCCAGAGTCGCCTATGACTTTAAATGATACAGAACCAAACACTTCTTTCTATGGACAGTCAGACATACATGAAGTACAATCTACCATCAATAAGCAGCCATCAATTCAAATTGCTGGCACATCGGTCTGCGTACAGCCAGACTTGCGACAGTCAAAACCAATGCAGTCATCAGCAATGTTATCACCATCAAATAATGCCCTGCCTACATATTGTCCGTTAAATACGGTTATAGGTTTATCAAATGATGGACATTTAATTAGAGAATCTAAGCCATCACAGTATAATAATCTGGAGGAACTGCCAGCAGTGTTTATAATAGATAATAAAACCATAGTTAGGCCTAGTTCTTCATCTGCTCAAATGGAAAATACTGAGATTTGCGATCAAGAAACGACGGAAGCAATTGATTATTTGTTAAAATTCAATAAATAAATTACCGTAAAGTTACCTAAGACTACAACGTAGCTATAAGATGTACCTATACTTAAAAATAAATATTATTGTGCCCAAAGAATATTTCATTTTAATTCTCAACTTTACATGATATGTAAACAAATCTCACCTCATCATCAAAAGCCTATAGTACCTATATGACATTTGATTGGCGTCATAGATATGTGCAGGTTTCCTCGCAGCGTTTCACTTCACCAAAATGGCCGGGATACACGAGGCTAGTTTTTCAAGCCAGGATAGCAAGCTAGGGTAGGAGCTAGTAAGTCAGTCATACTGTCCTCTTTTGAACATATGGTACTACTAGCCTGACAGCAGGCTAGTTTTGTATACACGAGAATAGACGCACTAGCTTGCTAGCTTACTAGTTAGCACTATCTTGCTACTCTGGCTTGAAAAACAAGCCTCGTGTATCCCGGCCAAAAAAGCTGTGATGAATTTCAAATGAAACAAGCCACAGCCCCAAATGTACAATTATTACAGATAAAAATTGCTTACCTTTAGATATAAATTTTTTAGGCTCTTGTAAAGAGCCATGCACACTTCTGGAACCAGTTCTGACAGTTGTTGTTTAGATATTCTCAGTTGGTACATTAAACTGGTGTAGCTGTCTCCCGTCGCTAAATATCGTAAAGTCGCACCTAATCTCATGTCAGGTGGAATGACATCATTCCGCCACGTTGTTTTTTTCTGTATATCTGGCAATATTAATAATAACAGTTCTTCAAAATCACTCTCTGAACAGCGAAAAAAGTTTTTTAATCCAAATCTGTCTTCAACTTGCAATTCTTGGTATATGTTAAACGAGCGTTGCTGCAAGTAAGGCCTGACACGAAATCTATTCCTGTTTTGACTTCTTTGGATCAGATCCATCACCGCCAACACAGATAAGACGTCCTCTTCGTCGGTATTCATGATAAATTTTGTGCGTGAACAATGTTTGGAACAACAAAAACGTTTTTTAATTAATGTTGCAACGGACGGGCACTTTTACTAACATGTTTGGCTAACATGTTAGACAAACAATGTTTTGTAAAGATTTTCGTCGCAGCGGACCCGGCTTAAAAGAAAACCCATAGACAACAACTTTTTTATTACGTACGTACCAGCGCTTGTTCAAGTAGACTAGATATGTTCGGGGAGTCGCTAGCAAACCTACAGCGCTAACGGGTATGTATTATAAGACCGACAAATCATAATACCTACAGTTGAAATGTCGACGCATAACACATCGAAATTCAGAATACCGAATGTACAAAATACCGACAACCGATACACCGAAGGTCGAAATATCTATTTTTAAATGACCGAAAGTACAAAATCCGAAAATGGGGTATGTACCTATTATAATACCGAAAAATCATATTACCTACAGTCGAAATATCGACACTTAACAAATCGAAATTCAGAATACCGAAAGTACAAAATACCGAAAGTAAAAAAGTTTGATATGTGCGAGCGAGCGAAGCGAGCGAGCAAGACGGTTCGAGGCAAAAGCGACTTGGATAGGTTAGGTTCAGAAGGCTAAGGCGGGAGCGAAGCGGAGCGTAGCTCCCGCCTTAGCCTTCGATATTAGGTTTTTTTTTATAGCAGCCCGGATAATATTGCTTCACAAATGATCTTTGCTGTTGAATCTTATCCAACCTACTTTCTTAGTGGCAGTTAAGTATCTTGCCTGCTATAAAAAAAACCTAACATCGAAGACTAAGGCGGGAACTACGCTCCGCTTCGTTCCCGCCTTAGCCTTCTGAACCTAACCTATCCGAGTCGCTTCTGCTGCGAACCGTCTTGCTCGCTCGCTTCGCTCGCTCGCACAACGGCAGTTTCGGTATTTTGATTTTCGATATATTGATTGTCGATTATTTTACTTGTAGTGATTATGACTGTTCGGCATTATGAGTTTTCGACCTTTCGAGTGTAGGTATTTTGATCTTCGGATTGTGGTCTTCGGGTTTTAGGCTGCCGGTCAAATGTACTTTCGGGATTTCAAACTTTCCGTCATATATCCATTCTACGTTTTAATATTCGGCCTTCCGTCCATAGGTCTTGTGAAATTCGGTCTTTCGTTTATCGGTCTTATAATACATACCCGCGCTAACGCTATGAATGCTGTTCGACGAGTCTGTCAACTTGACAAGCTCCTAGCGCTATTAGGTAGATTTGCGCGGGTTTTAAAACAATGTTATGCGTGTTCATTCAACTTCTAAGCCTAAGCGATAATATGATTTACTTACTGTCCTTCGGTGCAAATGGAAAATCGTCCACTTTAATTGACCATTTTGAATTTGGATCATAACCAAAACCATCCAAAAAAGTGAATTTTGTTAAAAATATTTACAATTTTTTCTGTTGTTAATTAAACCCAAATGGAATATTGTCCATTATATAAAGTATAAGCAAAATAAAATAAGCAATAAATGGTTATCGTTTAAATCAAGTAAGTAATAATTTGATAATGTAGGCCCAAAACAAATGATTTATTTTCGGGTGAAACATAATAATTATTTACAATTCGTCATATTTCTGAGTAAGTATACGTAAATACAAAACAAGTGGTCGTTTATTTTCGGCGTAATCAAATTTGTCAATTTTACCATGGGACAAGATTTTATTTTCACTATTTAGGTAAGTACTTATACCTATTAAAGATGGTCAATTTTCCTTCTTATGTTGATGTATTTCAAATTGTCATTTTTCTGCTTTGACGTATAATGTCAAATTGTCGAGTTGTCCATTTTCCATTTGCACTAAATGACAGTAAATCGATAAATATTAATTGAGCTAATTTAAAACTAGGTAGGTGATCGTTCATCCACCATTACCTCTCATATTTCGTTTTCTAGATTTTTTTTACCGTACAACGGCAAAACTACTAGACACTGGCAAAATTGTCCTCCGATGGACAGAAACATATTTATTAAAGAAGCAACAACAACAACAACTAGGTAGGTAAATATTGAACTTTAAGATACACGCCGTCACTATTAATCTACCAGTACTCCTCATATAAATTAAAGTAAACTTGGTTTTCTACAATACTTTTACTTTTTTTAGACGACCAGATGGCCTAGTGGTTAGAGAACCTGACTACGAAGCTTGAGGTCCCGGGTTCGATTCCCGTGTCGGGGCAGATATTTGTATGAAAAATACGAATGTTTGTTCTCGGGTCTTGGGTGTTTAATATGTATTTAAGTATGTATCTATCTATATAATTATATTTATCCGTTGCTTAGTACCCATAACACAAGCTTTGCTAAGCTTACTTTGGGACTAGGTAAGTTGGTGTGAATTGTCCCGTGATATTTATTTTTTTATTTTACTGAACCACAGCCATAAATTGTTTTAAAACTTGTTTTTTAACGGACTGTTGCTGGTTAGCCTCAGACGGCTTTTACCTAAAACCGTCTAAAACTTGTATTTTACTCGACATATGTATTGTATACTCGACAGTTGTATGAAAAAAAAACAATCTGTTAATGGTAATGTTATTTTAATAGGTAGGTAATAATTCTTATTATGCACACTTTATACAGAAGAGTAATAACTACAAAACTATACAAAATTATAAATAACTAACACTGACTTCTTATATTTAATTATTTGTATGAATGTCACATTTATTCAACCGCTAACCATTAATCAATTTAATTAAGAAATGAGTACTAATTAGTAAATAATTGTTTCGCCTATAATTTATTTGAACTTTACATTAGGCTGATAGTTATATTAACCGACCGAGTACAATTTTATTATGTGTAGAGCAGTCATCGAGTAATTCAAAATTCAACATATGTAATCACTTTGGTACTTAACTAAATATTAAGTAGTTTGCTTGCAATCATTATATAAAATAAAATAGTTGAAGTAAAAATATTATATTTCTGAGTATAGTGTTAACGAACTGTCATTCATTACTTCCACCGGGTGACACTATTTACCGGCACGGATAATACCGACATGGAAATACCGACCCGATATTTCGTTTACACGCCCATACAAACTGGTGTTAAACTGACAAGTTTCTATGGGCGTGTCACAAAATATCATGTCGGTATTTCCATGTCGGTATTGTACGTCCGGTAAATAGTGATTACCCCTTCTACCGAGTGGCAAATGAGGGCTATCGCGAATGAATTCGCCGCTAGAGGCGCTAGTGTAGCGTGAGGTCTCCGAAATGTCAAAACTCATAGTTTTTTGGGTGAGCTACGCGGGTTTATTTATAACTAGCTTTTACCCGCGGCTTCGCACGCGTAAACTATTCGGTCTGGTAGTTGCAATTCAAATTTTCGGGATTTTACAAAATTCCCCTGGAAATTTCCAAAATTTATATCGTGGTCTTCATTGAGGCTGTGTTGTGAATGACTGCACAAAATTCAAGACCCTAAACCCAGTGCTGAAATTTCAAATTTGTCCCAATCCAAATTCAAATTCAAATAATTTATTCAGTAAATAGGCCGCAATGGGCACTTTTACATGTCATTTATAAACTACCAGCGCTTTCGGAAAGACCATCATTGCCAAGAAGAATGCGCCGCAAGAAACTTGGCAGAAAGTCATTTTTTCAAAATAAAATAATTACAAATAAAATACTCAAGAACTACAGTACACAATTAAAGAAAAAAATACAAAATAATAATAATAATAATACAGGGATGTATGGGGTCCCTTAGTTACAAAACTATCCCGTGGGAATATCGGAATAAAAAGTAGCGTATGTGTTATTCCAGACGTCCGGCTACCTACATACCAAATTTCATGCCTCTAAGCCCAGCGGTTGTTATTTCGACATTTTATCCCTAGGTACCCCGTGGGAATATCGTGTCAAAAAATCGTCTATGTGTTTTTCTAGACATCCAGCTACCTACATACCAAATTTCATGACTCTAAGCTCAGCGGTTATTATTTCAAGATTTTATCCCTATCCCGTGGGAATATCGGAATAAAAAATAGCCTATGTGTTATTCCAGAGGTCCAGCTACCTACATACCAAATTTCATGGCTCTAAGCCCAGTGGTGGTTATTTCGAGATATCATCCCTAAGTATCCCGTGGGAATATCGGGTCAAAAAGTCGCTTATGTGTTATTCTAGACGTCCAGCTACCTACATACTAAATGTCATAACTCTAAGCCCAGCGGTTATTATTTCGAGATTTAATCCCTATCCCGTGGGAATATCGGGGTAAAAAATAGCATATGTGTTATTTTATAGATCCAGCTACCTAGATACCAAATTTCATGGCTCTAAGCCCAGTGGTTGTCATTTCAAGATTTTATCCCTAGGTATCCCGTGAGAATATCGGGTCAAAAAGTCGCTTAGGTGTTATTCTAGACGTCCAGCTACCTACATACTAAATTTCATGACTCTAAGCCCAGCGGTTATTATTTCAAGATTTTATCCCTATCCCGTGGGAATATCGAAATAAAAAGTAGCCTATGTGTTATTTTAGAGGTCCAGCTACCTACATACTAAATTTCATGGCTCTAAGCCCAGCGATTGTTATTTCAAGATTTTATCCCTAGATATCCCGTGGGAATATCGGGTCAAAAAGTTGCTTGTGTGTTATTCCAGACGTCCAACTACCTACATACCAAATTTCATGACTCTCAGCTCAGCGGTTATTATTTCAAGATTTTATCCCTATCCCGTGGGAATATCGGGGTAAAAATTAGCTTATGTGTTATTCCAGAGGTCCAGCTACCTACATACCAAATTTCATGGCTCTAAACCCAGTGGTTGTTATTTCGAGATTTTATCCCTAGGTATCCCGTGGGAATATCGGGTCAAAAAGTCGCTTATGTGTTATTCCAGACGTCCAACTACCTACATACCAAATTTCATGACTCTAAGCCCAGCGGTTATTATTTCGAGATTTTATCCCTATCCCGTGGGAATATCGGGATAAAAAGTATCCTATGTTTTAATCCAGGTTATAAACTAACTTTTCGCCAAATTTCATCCAAATCCGTCCAGCCGTTTCAGCGTGAAAAAGTAACAAACATACTCACTCACTCACAAACTTTCACATTTATAATATTATAGTAGGATAAGATTTTTTTTGTGAATATTTTGCATAACCTGAAATTAATTATGGCAATTATGCGTTACTGGGCAATGAATGTCTGTGTTTTGAGACAGTTTTGTCTTTCGGAAACTTTTGTCCTCCCTTTTTTTCCGAACAAAACGGGACTAAGCAACACTGTGGTTGCTGGATATTTTTATGGTACGGTTTTAAGGTGTTTTAAATATGATTTCAATCTAAACTTCGTTTTAACGCCCGTAATAACAGACTCTGAAAGCCACACTTAAAAACCTCACGCAACAGTGCGCCATCTAGTGAGACAAAAAACGATAGCCCTCATTGGCAAGGTAACTTTTTTTAACTACATTAATTTCTTCAGTGGCGGCCCTGCAGGGTTACTACGAAACTCGAAACTCGAAGTTCGTATCGTACCGTCCCTCTCGCTCTCTTATTAAATAGTATAAGCGTATAAGTGTCAGAGGGACCGCACGACACGAACTTCGAGTTTCGAGTTTCATATTAGCCCAGCTGGGATAGAGCAAGACAAGCGGACGGCCGCTCTAGGCGACAGATGGAAAAGGGAACCATTTTACAGTTTCCAGTGCAAAATAAAATTTTCACTTCTCATGCTCGTAAAGTTCGTGTTTATGCTGGATCTAGGCGACATAAAATGTCTTTTTATGCTCTAGTGCATAAAGTAAAATCTTCGTCTAAGACCGTTACTTGATCAGGTGTCAACAGCCACAAACAAAAAGTTTTTACATATTTTTTTAATAATTTTTAATTTATATAAAATTAAAAATCAATCAAAATAAAACTAAAATATAATAATGCATGAAAAATAAAAGGTACATAGAAGGTGAACAATTGTTTCCGCTGTTGCTATTTGATTTCCTCGCAATCTAAAAGAAAAGTAGAGTGTAAAAGTCGAGCATTAAACCCATTTTCCTCTCGACGTGTCTATCTATATGAACGTCTTGAGTAAAATGGTTCGTTTTATGCTCTTGTTGTACAATCTACTATTAGATGACACCTTTTGAGAGGTGCGAAACCGATATAGACAATCTCGCTCTACCTTGATCAGGGGTTAGATTTGGCTGGCACTGCATTTCTTCGAGAACCTGAGGCCATAATGTCTAACGCGCAGGCTCGCATCCACTCTCTTTCTGCCCTGACTCTTTACCGTTCGAAAGAAATAGATAGCAAATGAGATTGTGATTCCTAGCACGTTAGATAAAATGACTTTTGGATTAAGCTTAGGATAACTTAGCATACAGTTACGATATTTATACTTCTAGGTACAATGACTGGGAATCGTTACCGGGTGCGGTTAGTGTACGATCCCCTATTTATTGACCTGGAATGAAAGACCTGGGCGTAATTTCTTTTTTTAAAAGTGTACCCTCACCTTTTTTGAAATTTTGGAATAAAATCGTTTTTCCTACTCAAAATCAAGAGCACAATCGATTCCGATCGTTAAAAAAAATCTCCCCATTTTTTCATACAAAATTTTATTAGTCAGTTTTTTTTAATAATAATAAAATCATTTATTGCCACAGAAAATAAGACTACACAGTAAAAAAACAATTCCACGTAAGAAGGTGGCAATGGGCTCAGCATAAGCTGCGAGCAAAGGAAACTTGCAGCGCTGATTTTCAGCCTGCGCCCGTCCCACAGCGTAAAATTTAACTCTAGAGCCGGGTAAGGCTGCATTGTTGTTGCTAGTATATTTCTGTTAAGTACTATCAAAAATATACCAGCAAGATACTTTTCAAGATCTGAAAAAAAAAATTGTCACGTCCATACTGAGTGTATGAAAAAAATGTCGCAAAACTGTCATTTCTTTTGTTTTTTTTTTTAAACTATCGGAATCGATTGTGCTCTTGATTCTGAGTAGGAAAAACTATATACCATTATACTCGTACCATACATTAACCGTACCCTTGCTAACTAATAGATCCTACGTGGCTTTGATTGTTTTTCTGTAAATAAATTCATACTGAGTTCGGTAAGTAGGTACCTTCTCACTTAAATAAAATTAAAAGACTGGGTTTAAAAATTATTGGCTCATCGGTTACTGAAACTTCTTTTACCCTGCAGTTTCCTAACTTAATAATAATTTATTTATACAGAAATTGACGGTAGGACGATGTTCTGTTTGTCTTTTGCATTGTGTCCATCTAGACTAATCTAGAGTTTTGTAAAAAGTGCACACATTCAGACAAAAGAATATCATTATTTTACTACACATTGCTATTTCAAACTTAAATAATCGTTGTCTATGGCTGCGTTAGTATATGCTCCTTGTTACCGTTTGACGACGCAGGGCTCACAAGTCCCAGGCACGACGTATGCCGGATGGCATTGGGGACAGGCAGGGTTCTCCCCATAACTCGCCCGACCTGGCCTTGCTACTTTAACGTTGAAAGACGTCTCAGCATCATCGTTACTGTATCCAGGGTGGGGTTTATCTAGCGGAAATACATAATCAGGAATGAAATACGAGCTGATGTTGTATTCTGAATTCCTCTCTGGAGCCCTCACCTCGTCTTCTACAGGAGTTGGTCTAGTGACTGAACTGAACGGGCTCCTCCCTGCGTTTCTACTTTGAGGAAGAGCAGTGATTGCTGTAGCATTAATTGTTAGGTTGTCAGCTTTGGGTGGCTCTAAATCAAAGGCTGGCACTGCCCATTTCCATTCATAATAAATCGGTGGTCCTATAGTTGTTGATGGTGGATCGCTGGTCTCAGACTTGGGGGGTAATAACTCTTTGTTAGGAATCGAAGGCTTAAATGTATCAGTTGGCTCAGTCGGTTTGACATTCACAGAGTCAAATCTACTGCTCTCAGTAAAACCTTTAGTCCGATCTCCAGCTATCCTGTTAGCAGTGTTCCCGTTGTCTTTATTCTTTCTCGGGGTCCTATCTTCTTCAGAACTGACTTGGGCATCAGGCAGTTGCTGATTGATGTTTAAAATTTCGCTTTTAGTCATGGAAGTTTTGATAGAATCAGGTGAGTTTGGATCGAAACGTTTAATGAAAGTAACGACAGGGTCTTCTTTGTCTTTCATTCTGACATCCAGGTGGAATTCTTCAGAGCTTACAGCTTCTGTAGTTGAGCGTGAGACTGATGTCCTATCGTCATTATCCGTAGATGTCACTGGAAAACCTGTGTTTTGTGTGAATCTATCAGATGGTGTTGATTCGAAAGCTAGGCTTGGCCGTTGGCTGGCAGCTCCGGTAAGGTTATCCTCCTCTGGTAAGTTGGTCTGAATATTTGGTGTAGGTCTAGGTCTGTTAGGGGTCTTAGGTCTTTCGCCGATGCCCATGGACCAGGAGGAGGGTGGACGATAATTCTGCTTCGCACTGTCCAATCCATTGTTTGTAGAAATAGTATCAACGATGCCAACTATGCTGTTGCCAGGATACTGAAAACACACAAAAAAATAAAGATAACTAAATGAGATATAGGTATGTATGCTGTTAATGTTTGTTAGGCTAAACTTAAAGGTTGGAACAAGAAGACACGTGAAAAAAGTGATTTTAAAATAGGTATACAGGGTGTGGCCTGCAATACGAGCAAAAAATTAAAACGTAGACCGTCCTCGTCAAACTGAACAACATTAGTTCAGCGACTTTTAAAAATAATGGAGTCTTTGAATTTTCCTTTTTTCATACAAATTAAATACTGCTGTCAATGTACGCCATCCCAGAACACAAATGACGTCACCTCTCACGCTACAAACATCAAGCATTTTGCTTTACATTGCTTCTTCGAATAATATTTAAAGTGTAATAAAAATTCAAAACCAATTTTTGATCATTCATAAAAATATGTAAAACGATTATGTTTGCTATAAAGTTTGCACCGGCCATTATTGCATATCACATTCGTATTAATGGCTCTGTTTCCTAGTTACCTGTGAAACATACAAAGCTCTCAAAAGGTCAGTCTTGAAAGTATCGTTAATTAAGTCCTCGCCCTTGATTCAGCAAATAAAAAGTATAATCGCAATCAATACTCCAGTAAATGGTAACACTTTCACAAAGCTTAACAAAGCCAATGTAGCAAAAATATCCGTCCAAGCTTTACTTATACAAACAAAAAGAAAGCCTAAAAGATGTCTTTGTTTGTTTCATCCAAGTGAAAAGCAAAATCTTTAAAGGGACTCTTTTTATCCGTATGTCACAGCTTTTCTATGACTCTTCTGGACCACTCAAGTTAAAATTTGCCACACTTCTCTTTTTACTAGCCCTTCAATTTTCTAATAGCTATTTTATTAACAATTAATAATGAAGTCTCCAGTCCCGGTGTCACTTCTATCCCTGACCTTGATAGCGAGCCAAGTAACTAAGGAGCAGAGGGTGCTACAAGAGTTGCGACTTGCGGGCAACTCGTGGATTTGGCGAGTTGTCGTTCATTGTGGCCTGTGGTGTTCTAAGGAGGCCTTTGTTCAACAATGGACGTCTTCCGGCTGATGATGCATAAGAAAGGAAGATCCACAAAGTCACTGTTTAAACGTATTTTGAGCAGCCTTAAAATTCTATTCTCAGTGGCGGCCTTAGGGGGTGGCGAACAAGGCAATCGCCCGCAAGGGACTCGCTCTTGCAGGGGCCTCGTGCAACAAACCAAACAAAAATAAAAAAATCGTGTTTTTTTATTTTCACATTACAGACCTACTTTTCACGACGGACAAAGGGCCTCGCAATGACCTGGCGCCCGGAGCCTCGCAATGAGTAAGGCCGCCGCTGTCTATTCTGATTACCTACTTAATGTCAGCGATGTGGCTATATCTCTGCGTATACTCTCCAGCTGCTAATGGATTTACTGCCAAAGTAGATATAGGTGGTGTGGGCTCTAGATCTACCCTCATAATCTCTTAACCCTTGCGGAGAATTATTCACCTTTGTCTCCGACTCCTTCAGCCCGTCGTAGTAGTTCCCGTTGGGAGGAACCGAGAGGATGTCGGGCCGAGGAGTGCGCTGCTGCATATCAGCTTCCGACACGAAGGGCTTGTCGCGCTGACCTGCAATGTCGAGTATAATTAAAAAAACAAGTGGAAAATATTCCGGTTATGTTGATGATTTGTTATCTACTCCTCTTCTTAACAGAGAAACTGGAGAATACCGGAAATTCTCCATTTTCTCTGCAGTTTCCATTCGTCATGAGAGGAGGCCTGCGTTCAATAACAGTGGGACGTATTTAGGCCAAAGATGAGATTATACAGGGAGTCTCTGAACATAAGGCTTTAAATCCAGAGTTAAATTCTAAACGCATAACTGAGCTGCTTTTGTTCTGATACTTACTTTTTAAAAATATGACCACCTTTATTTTTTTTTCACACGAATTAAATGTAGTTTTCAATGTATATGTGATAAAATACTAAATTGACGGTACATTAATAAATGTTTATCTTAGAGATGTAAAATAAATGAGAAAAAATTATTTCAAGGCCCCCGTACCAAGAAACGGCGATAACACCGCCATGTCTGATACACGGTTTTAAATGATCTAAATTTAGGTTTTTTGAAAATGTTACAAAACAAAAGTAGCTTAGTTTCGCGAGAAGAATCAAATCTTGAATTTAAAGCCAGAGACACCCTGTATTGTAAAATGATGAAATTGATTATGAATTAGAGATATTGATTATTTGATAGGATGATATACAGATGATAATGATACTGAGCCTTGGCATGGCCAGGAGTAGAATGGACCTATCTCTTTCCGGTAGTATCGTAAAAGGCGGCTAAGAGACCTGTGAATAAGTGGGTAGGTAACATCACTTTCTATTTCCAATTACCTAATTACAAACACCGGACTCCAGCACTGCGGATGCTGACCATTTTAACAATTATTATTAATTAGATGCACAAACAATCGAGGATGATGCGACTAAACGTTACTTTTAAAAATCTTTAGATAGACTTGAAGTTGTAGCAACAAAACCGGAATGCTATAATTTGATCAGTGTTGGTAGCTTTGAGAATGAACTTGAAAAGAGTTTGAGTTTGAAGGGCCTGTGTGACATTTGTATTATCATATGTCAAAAAGGACGAAGGCGGGGGCATAATGTAGTTCATCCATTTGATGTAAGTATTACTGACATAGGAAGGTGTTGAACGTGTTACTACTGCGGTCGACCGCACTTCTAGTATCAGATTGCAACCTTCACCTCGCTAGGAGGTATTAGAATTCATATCATCTTACCGGGTGGTACATCAATATTGACTGAGCATGAATCACCTAGGAAATAATGCAAGAATAAAAAAATCGATCGAATTGATAACCTCCTCCTTGTTTTGAAGTCGATTAAAAGCTTCACCTACAGTACGAAAGCAGTGCTTTTGTCTCTTAACATTTATCAGATGTGTATACTATACATAGGTAAGTTATGAATACTAATATAAAACTTTACTATCTCAGATTAAAATAATGTTGGACTTATTTCAATCTGCTGTCTCCACGGTAACGGGCAACAGAACAGTAATGTATTAAGATAAGTTTGTGTGATCTCATCTTACTAGATGTCGCTGGTCTTAAATATCTACCATTCGGAAAAGTGTTCCTAACTGTTACTTACTCTACGATGTGTATAAAAATAAAAAACATAGTTTTTTTATACAGGTTTTTACCTAGTTCGGGGGTCAGAATATTTGACCATTCCCGCGACTTCTCTGTACAAACTTTCCATACTCATTGATCATTGTACTTTGCTTCAAGTTGATTGTACAATTTTTTTTTATACAATATAGGCTTGCGTTTGGCCACAATCACGCCTGATGGAAAGCGAGGAGTGAGGAGTTTACTTTATTAACCGCAAAAACTCCATTAATACTTGTCCAAAACTTATTAGAATCATGCATGTTTTATTATGCTGACACGAAAAACATTTGTAACTAAAGGGGTCATCGCAATAACCTCGGTCTTGGGTTTTGGAACTTGCCAAAAAACACGTTAATAAGTAGTTGGTCTGAGTCAAATCACGTTTTTAGGTTTAATGAACTTGCAATTATCGGTTTGTTTACTAAATTTTACATTTCGGTAAGTATAAGAATGAGATAAAAAGGAATCATAATGTCAATAATTTTTATTTATGTTAATCTTCTAAAATGTGCATCGTATCGTGAATTAATCTTTCATTAGTTTATGTGAAGCAGTATCTGGTGGACCCCAAACAAGTTGATCGCAAAAGGCTCTTTTTTACATGTCGCTTTTTATACTAACAGTGCTTCCGGAAAGACCATTGTTGCCGAGAAAAATGCGCCACAAGAACCTTGGCAGGGGGGGGGGGATATACCATACCCAGATAAGATTGGGACCTGTCAAATAGTTGATCGTCTGTTCTGCTGACAGCATCTCTACACTTCGTGTACCTTCGTAAATGATCATGATCTACCAGCATAGCTTCTTTTATTGTTTTAACCACACGCTCTACCTTTCCTGTTTTTCCGGGTGGCTACATGTGCGTAATCTAACATCTTGAAGCATGGTCAACGATTGTGTTGCTCTAAGGACGAACTCTGGTTGAGTTCGAAATGCGTCAGTAGTGTGGTGGGGGCTAAGGGTAGGGGTGATAGTTGGGTTTGTGTAATTGTGTGTGTTCAGTTCTCACAGTGTGGAGGTGGAGTTGATGTAGGGGTGTCCACTTTGAAAAAAAATGATGTTTTTTTCGATTCGATAAATCGGAATCGGAATACATCGATGTCTTTCGATGTATCGGAAGAAACGTCAATGTTTTGAAAACATCGAGTATTTTCTCTAACATTAAGTATATTACAAAGCTGTAGTATGTGTGTGGGTGTAGCTGTAATTTGAATCAACGATGTCTACACACATACAAAAATAGCAAGAATACATAAGCTACCCTCAAACATCGCACACTCCCACTTAATTAACACTTTTTTCTTTAGCTGCTGATGAATACACATTTGTTGCATATAGACGTAGCTGTCGTAAGGTCGTGAGGGAGCAACGTTTTATTATAGTTCATTGGCAACATATTGTATAGGTGGAATTTAGCGTTGCTAAGTAGAATTCTGTTAGAATATGCTGTTTTATCAATGATCCGTGCGACATTTCCAACAATGAACGAACCGGTTGCCGTAGCCTTTAACTGTGAAAGGTCATTGAGGCGTGCTGTCACCTCAACGACTGTATGAGTCTTAGATAAGTATTCAATTATAAGGCGTTGACGATTTTAATGCACTGAGCTAACTAGTTTACCTACCGAATTTTCCTGATCATCATCAAAGCTGGATGAATTTCGAAAAACTCAGAGATGCGAGCCCGGGTTTTAACCCACTATCCTCTAAAAGGCCGTCGGTGAAACCACTAAAAGCTACAACCAACGGCTTAAACTTATTGTTTCAATGGTTCGAATAACATTTGGCTGTCTGTTTTTGAAATTTTTGGGGGAGTCACTCAGTGTTATTTTAGTGTTTTTAACAGACTCTCTAGAGTTCCATTCCAGCGGGGTACTGTTACCATGGCATTCGACATTGGTATGGAATACTTCGTGCGCAAATCTGACTAACATTTGGGTTTTGTATAATCTTCTTTCCCCGCTATTTCTTACTGCTTAGCTGTAGAAAAAAATTGTTCATGAATTATCTGGATTTATTTAAGAGTAATTTTAGAATGTACCTATCTATTAGCAAGTTGTTTAACTTTTTTCCTTGGATGAGTCTCTAGCCTTCAAAATAAATCATTGGACCGTCCTCCGTGATGTACCAATTTATTTAGTGAGTGGATGATTATGAGGTAGCGATTAGCGAGTATAGCAGTTATCTATTAGCAAGTTGTTTAACTTTTTTCCTTGGATGAGTCTCCAGCCTTCAAAATAAATCATTGGACCGTATCCCTCCGTGATATACCAATTTGGGAGGCAATTTAGTGAGTGGATATGATTATGAGGTAGCGATGGCGTGTTTGTTATGCCTGTTAGTGCCGTAATTATTGTATTCATAGCGGCAATTAGTTGAATTTGAATAGCACCATAAAATGTTTTAGTGCTCCCATAAATAAAAATATGACGAAGTTAAGAAGAACCCTTTTAGCTTGTTCATCTTTTACCATTTCAAATGTAATTTCCAACATGAATTTCGAAAAACTTGCTGAACTTACTGTCTACGGGAGGCCATAAGTCAACTCTAGGCTCCACACTCACTTCAATGGCTTGTTCAATGGAAATACACCTCAAGAGTCGAAGGATTAGTCAAAAATGTATCCTTTTATGCGTGTAATCTTAGAACGTTCTTCAGTATAAGATGCCCTAGAAGGACAGCTTGCTTAAGCAGCAGGTAGTTTGTATTAGTCATAGGTACTGCTGCACCAAACCGATGACAAAGCTGAGGTCAAATCAAAAATCATCGTCATCAATACACATCAAATGATTAATGATTGCCACATCAATGTAACGCAATTATAATCTTAATAAGCCCATTCATGTTACCTCAACCTGAATAATTCTACGCCAACGGTCCATCAAAATGAATTAAATATCAATCACTGTCTATTCTTGACGGCGTTCTAAATTTGGAACATTCCACACCACAGACTATAGCTTATATAACATAGAAGATCGAAAATTGAGCGGTCATATACAATAATAGAGTTCATGAATGGACGCAATCAAGTGTCAATGTCGTGCCCTTGGTTGTTCGGAACTGCGGTCACTTCCGAAAGCCGCTTGGAGCATCGAACGTGTTCGTAAGTGCTCGCTAGTGTTTGGTTTAATTGGGATGATTGTGGCATCTAATGGTGCAATTTAGGAATTCTTAGAGAACTTCCTCGTAAATTAATAGTTATGGTTGTTTGTACAATTGTTATACCTACCTACTGTTATTTATGTTACATATTAGTCCTTGATGCATCAACCTTGCTATTTTTGAACGTGATGCTTTATAATAACGAGTTCTTGATCTTTACTTGTCAAACTTGAAATAAATAAAGCAAATGGTATTCTAAATTAACTGATAAGGTTACACCTTGGTAATATTTATAAATTAGAAACGTTGGATGTACCTACATGTTTCCTACAACCCCCTTTTTGAACTGCCTTTACTATTTTTAGCGTCGTAGTGGAAAAAAATAGAAAGAGATAAATTCGTGCCACACTAGCGAATGAAATTTATTTATTTATTTGCAAAACAGCAAACCAATGCGCTGTAAAATTCAAGTTATAAAAAAAAACACAAAAGGACATTAAAACACAAAAAAAAGTTATTTAGGAATTTTTATCCTTGCTTCCCAAATGGAAGACCATGCCATCCTGCCAGAAGTTGGAGTTGAAAGTTGTTGGCTCTACGAGTACCTATTAGACTCGAGCGGGCAGATAGAAGCCTCGCGTATACTTTTACTTGCCCGAATTTTATTTGCCCAAATTTCACTTGCCATACCAAAGTTTGCCATAAAATATATAGAACCGTGCTGTTTTAATGTTTTTTTTTAAATTAGATGTCATGTTATAGAATGCAGAAGGTTAGGTTAGTTTAATCTGAAGAAAATACTATTTCAGAAATAAATTACTTTTTGGCACATGAAATTCGGGCAAACGATAGAGAACCAAAGCCTTGGCTCCCTTCAACCGACCCCGAGCTGCCTCGCGGCGGATGTGTGTGTGTGTGTGTGTGTGTGTGTGTGTGTGTGTGTGTGTGTGTGTGTGTGTGTGTGTGTGTGCGTGCGTGCGTGCGTGCGTGCGTGCGTGCGTGCGTATCCCTGCCTGCCTAGTGTATCCCTGCGTGGTATTTATAAAATTTAGCTTGCGTTGGCTCAAATTAGCATTACTTAGTAGGTACCTACTAGCTAAAACATGAATGACATTTATTCCAACTTGGCAACAGAGGTTAAAGATGAGCTTCACAGATAAGCAAGGCATTTGTAGAGAGTTCAATAAATTCTACACGATATCTACAAGCATATTGCTTTAATGGTGATGATACTGTTGAGCACGTTTGCACATGACACACACACACTTAGACTAAGAAGAAGTAGGGAGAATAAATTTGTACTGTAAACAGTAACAGTAGTACTGATACTGATGGTTTAGACGACTCGGAAACTGTTAACTGGGCCAATCAACTATTTTACCGACACTTTGGGCGTCTCCTGCGTTACCAAAATTGTCTCTGGCGTTACCAAAAAATCGTACTTCCAACAAGATATTTCAATAGGTTCATTCATGCATACCATATATTAGAGAAAAAACATTTTTACTTCAAAAAATCTGCAATTGTTTAAAAAATGTCGCGGACAGATAGTGTCGGTAAAAAAGTTGGTTGGCCCAACTGTGTATCATGTTCAAACGAGCATTTTCGCGTGCAACAGAATGGTGCTGATGATGATGTCGACAATCAATGCACGTTGCAAGTTGATGTCTTAATTGCTCTCCGCCTTAAAATAGTTGAAGACCATGCATAAGTACAAGTGATTGCAAAATAAGCATCCTCGGTTGGAATAGCGTGGTGCTGATGATAAAATAATACTGACACTCACTGAGCAGGTTGGCGATATAGCCGTTTTCAGTAATTTGCTTGGAGTAATTGGCCATATACTAGTGGTCCTAGTTCATCCTGACTTGAAACAGCGTAGTGTTGAAAATGTGATACTCACTGATTAGCGTCAAGCTAACTGAGATATTAGTTTTTAGCTCTGATAACCATAAACACGACAATTTCTTTCTTAACCTACTGGAAGGCAAAATAGAAGAAAAACGAGGAAGAGGAAGACCAAGATTGACCTATTTTAATCAGGTGAAGGAAAGGGTGGGGTGTCGTGTATCAGGAAGTCAAACAGCTGGCCAAAGACCGTGCGGAGTGGCAATTACGCATAGCTCTTAAATTTAAGAAGAAGAGAAGAAGCGTTATAGCCGCTTTCAGACTTGGTTATAAATGAGCATCGTGACTAAGAACAGTGCAGTGTTGATAATGTGACACTCACCGATGAGCAGGTTGGCGCTATAGTCGCTTTCCGATTTGGAGCAGTTGACCATATACCAGTGGTCGCAGATCAGCATCCTCTGTTGGAACAGCGTGGTGTTGGGGCACGTGTAGCTGAACTGGCGTCCCAAGCCGTCACACATGTGGTACACCTGGAAAAAGACAGAAAACTTGTTGATTTCGTTTGTGATACATTAAAAGAGGGAGAGAGAGAGAAACATTTCTCTCATCAAAACATAAATGTAAAATGAGAGCCAAGTTCAATATATGATATTGCCTTAATTGGTTGAGTGAGTTTAACGACAAAAGAAATGAGATCTAAATGGGTGCCAAGTTCAATGGTCAGTCCTAAAATTTATTTATAACAATTTAAAATATTTTCCAACTTAAAATATAATTTTATTCTTATAACTTAGGATACTAATATTGAAGCCTAAGATCGGACTTGGCTAGTTCTCATATACGAATATAGTTCCAAAAAAATCATGTAGTTTCACGCATTATGGAACAAGTAAATTATTTTATTTATTAGTATCAAGATAACCTAAGTTACACAATTGGAAATAATTGAACATAGTTACTCAGACGCGGATGGTAACTCATAAAACGAATAAATTTCTGCTATGCCTAAGGGTTTAATATCATGTATTTTAAACAGAAACCTGAACATGCTTTATACTCGTAATCGTGCATTGGCATTTTGATTGGCAAATATGATACGGAAATCAATTTTTAAACAAAAAAAGATTTAGGTGTATTGATTACATTACAATACATGATCTAACGTATATGTTTAATAATGTTGTAACTATAATCACTACGTTGTCAAATTAAATAAGCAATCACGCATCTTCCGAGATAACAAGAGGAAGTTATTAAAATGTAAACTATTAAACAATTTGCTGTTAACACGATGAGCCATAAAAAATGGTATTGTTAAGTATAGTTAAAAAAACTTGTAACAATGAGGGCTATCGCGAATGAATTCGCCGCTAGAGGCGCTAGTGTAGCGTGAGGTCTCCGAAATGTCAAATCTCATAGTTTTTGGATGAGCTACGCGGGTTTATTTATAATAAGAAATTTTTTGTGAATATTTTGCATAACCTGAAACTAATTATGACAATCATGCATTATGGGGCAATGAATGTCTGTGTTTTGAGACAGTTTTGTCTTTCGGAAACTTTTGTCCTCCCTTTTTTTCCGAACAAAACGGGACTAAGCAACACTGTGTTTGCTGGATATTTTTATGGTACGGTTTTAAAGTGTTTTAAATATGATTTTAATCTAAACTTTGTTTTAACGCCCGTAATAACAAACTCTGAAAGCCACACTTAAAAACCTCACGCAACAGTGCGCCATCTAGTGAGACAAAAAACGATAGCCCTCATTAATCAGACATGTACTTGGTTTAATTCTGTGTTTAAATGTGTAGACAGCATTGGACTTTGATGAAAATTAAAAATAATAGGTTATGAAGACCGCGAATCGGCAAGCGCAGCGTAGCAACGTCCACCAACGGGATACGGGTGTAAAGTGGATGCAGGCCGCTTCCAACCGAAGCAACCAAAGGTCTATTGGGAAGGCCTATGTCCAACAGTGGACGCCCTAGGCTGATATGATGATGATGAAAAACATTAGGTAGTTAAGCGTCATGTATCTAGATTTCACAGAGATATTTCACTTTTCATTTAAATACCTAAAGTATGACATGAAGTTTAGGAATCAAACTATACCTACGTAGTTTTGAACGAAAACTTTAAAACTATTGTATAAGTATTGACAAAAGTTGAAATAACAGTACTTACCTATTTATTGCCATCTTACAGTCCAAAATTACAGCAAAAACAAAGACTGTCTGTAAGTACATATAATCTTAGGAAAATCTGTTTGTTGATTAGTGGATTTTTCCAAATATGTTGCTTATAAAAAGTCCAACAAAATAACCATAATCGTTTCTAGATACACGTAATTTGGCTGTACTGTCATCGTCTAAATAACACAGTTTTGGGTCCGCATTCAAGCATAATTTTGTATCATAATGTGGGAGTTTTCTTTGATGAAACTTCACGGTTGGTTGGCAGTAGGTAGCTGTTTTGTATTGGTGTAAGCAATGCATGCACATAATTTATTTAAAATACTTTGCTTGACATATCTATAGACTAATATGTGCAGTGTATGGTGCCTGTGGGTAGTATTTACTCTAAATAAAGATAGACAGCCTGAACTTCATGTACGTACATAAGTATTCTTTTTTAATTGATCTGCAGGCAGTGTAGCAGTGTGAACCAGGATTTTTGACCCACTCGTCATCCGACTATCCTACTAACATAATAAATGTGAAAGTTTGTGAAGATGTTTGGACGTTTGTTGCTCTATCACGCAATAACGGTTGAACGGATTTACATGAAACTTGGCGTACAATAGACAAAGATCTGTATTGAGACAAAAGATACTTGATATCCCGGTTTTTACTTTAAGTTTAAAAAATAATAGAGAGCATTGTCCAAGAACGGTGACGTACCTCGGCTCTCAAGATGACGTGTTAACTTCGTTTGCAATCAATAGATGGCATTGTGCGAGCGAAAGTTGTCCTTTCAAATTGTTAGCGTTGCCTTTTTTTCAAGCCAAACTTTAAGACGTTTAGTTATTGCATTCCCATGGTAACCAGAATCGTGTAAGTAAACGGTTATCTTTGTATATGTCGGCGGCCGATCGTAAAATCCGCCAGATCACGAAGTTCCTAGGCATATCGTGAAATAAGCACCATTTCATAAATTGGCTAAGGGACATCTGCCATATCGTTCAAAACTCACCGTTTAGATATTTGCCTAGTGACGTTTAGCCAGATCATGAAAGTTCTAGGGCATATCATATAGGGGGCATATAGGGGCCTTTTTATAGCGGCAACACTTCTTATTGTTATTTTTACTAATTATGTGTCATTGCTGTTATAAATAAATTATTTTCTTTCTTTCTTTCTTTCTTATATCATGATATGCCCTGCCATGCATTATCATTTATCCGTTGCTTAGTACCCATAACACAAGCTTTGCTAAGCTTACTTTGGGACTAGGTCAATTGGTGTGAATTGTCCCGTGATATTTATATATATGTTTATATCATGAAACGCCGCCATTTTTTGGCTAGTTTAGGCAGATCATGAAATTCCTAGGCATATCATGAAACGCCGCCATATCGGTTCCGGCACGTCGCCGGCCGCTGCCGAAGCACGCTCGCTTCGCTCGCTCGGCTTGTGCGTTATGGTCATAAATCATACTAACCACGCCTGGCTTCGGTCGTCCTACCAAAATTTTTATTTTTTTTGGCAGATCACGATGTGCCGTGTGAATATCGACGAATGCGTTGCTCTAATCGATGTGCCGTATTGTTTCTCAGGCACATCGTGACAACTTTTAGGCATGTTACGAAATGGCGCCATTTCACGATATGCCTAGGAATTTCGTGATCTGGCGGATTTTGCGATCGGCCGCCGACATATATTTCAAAAATTGCACGGGCATAATGTACAACAGTTCAGTTAAGACGGCATTAAGCCATTTCTAATGCGAGCGAAGCGAGTAAGTCTGTGTCTGTTTGTTTGTTTGTTTGTTAATTTAATTTATCACGTCTAAGCCGCTAAACCGTTAAGAAGAAATTCGGTATACAGATAGTTTGAGTCCCAGGGAAGGACATAGGATAGGTTTTATCCTACGCAGCCTATCCTACACGAATTCTGCGCAGACGGAGTCACGGGTAACGGCTAGTTGTTCATTTAGCCGAATTATACAATACTCGAATTAAATTTTGCCATTAATAAACCAGATTAACATTACAAGGCCAAATTACGAACAGTGGCAAGTGGCTCAACAATCATGGCTTAGAATTAAAAAAATGTGAAAAGTACAGTCACGTCTAAAAGTATGTATACACAAAAAAAATTGAAAAATATGTAGCCACACATTTTCATCATAAATATGTATCTATTACTGACACCAAAAAATTGTATTCATTAAACTGTTTCAGTATTATGTAATCACAAAATGCTTCAGAAGTTGCATACTTAAATAAATTCCATTTAAATGTATCCACCTCGTAGGCAAAAATAAGTATACATGAATGGGTTCCATATACATATAAACACACCAATTTGGCAAATATTTGTATACGCCGTTTGATTCATAAATATGTATCCAGACTGCAACAACAAACCTTGTCTGACTGGCATAGAATCGTAAGTTGTATATTTAACTGATTTGACAATTCACGAAAACAGTGCGGACTTGTCACTGCATACGTCTATCTCACGATTATTCTATGACGCACTTGACAGTCCTTAGATTGAATTGACTTGTAAATATTGAGTATTTCAGTTTAGGGTCATTCTCAGAAAGGTGCACTAAGCATTTTTTTGTTTTTATTTTAATTATATTGTTAATTGTTAGTGGTAGAGCCGCACTTGTCCACACTTCCAACACTTCACATTAAAGTGAATAGATAAAGATGTATAGACTAAAGATAGAAAACACTACCTATTTGTAACTTCAGATAGGTTATATATTATAAAAGAAAGTCACTGGCTTCATGGAAGAACTTCATTTTAAAATCAATTACTTACATATACTTATACTGTCAAGTGCAAGATCGCCATTCTGTCATCGTCATTCAGAAGCTGTCTTCTATAATTAAAATTACAATGATTAAAGATTGCAAATTATAGATGCTTCAGTGGATCTGTCCTCAGTGGATGACCCGAACAACTTGATCGCTTTGGCTTAGTCGATATTAATGACCACTCTGGACGTTTCCAAGTATTTGGTGATCTTGATGGTGTATAAAAAATTAAATATATCCATACCAAATTTCATCCAGCTCACTCCAGTCAGTTCATCCCCCATTTTCTCCCCTTAAGGGTTGCTTTGGAGATAAAAACTAAGTACCCTATGTTCAGCCCCTTGACAGTCGAAACCAGTCGGTTTCGACGTGATACCGGAACAGACAGTTACTTTCAATTCATCACTCCATAGTATAAAACAAAGTCGCTTTTTTTGTCTGTACGCTTAGATCTTTCAAACTACGCAACGGATTTTGATGCGGTTTTCACAAGTAAATAGTGTGATTCACGGTTTCTATGTATACCGTAACCGTGTTGTGCCGGAACGGGTCACCAGTATATAATATTATTTTAATGGAGTATGGATTCGTAGTATGTATGTCCCTGCCCGCATGCAGGTTACGAAAGAGACAGACATGTAATCTTAACAAAACAGTAATTCTTCAAAACGAATCAAAATATCAAATCGTGTTTACATATTTATGAATCAAACGGCGTATACAAATATTTGCCAAATTGGTGTGGTTATATGTATATGGAACCCATTCATGTATACTTATTTTTGCCTACGAGGTGGATACATTTAAATGAAATTTATTTAAGTATGCAACTTTCTGAAGCATTTTGTGATTATATAATACTGAAAAAGTTTAATGAATACAATTTTTTGGTGTCAGTAATAGATAAATATTTTTGATACAATGTATGACTACATATTTATGCAACCTTGTTTTTGTATACATATTTTTAGACGTGACTGTACTTATAACATGAAACAAGCGTTGGAGCTACCGTGAGAAACAACCTTTAAATATATTTATCCTTTCGGCCCCAATTCACATATTCATAAATACTGAAACGTCAGTTTTTATCGTGAGTTACAGTATCTATACTACTCTCAAACGTAAGTGTTTATTTTACCATAACTTATGTTTACCGACAAAGCCCGAAGTTGTTGTGACTTTACGGATTGCGCTGAACTAAGCCACACCTAAATTTAACAAGGCTACTTGTGTTATGTTATAAACTTAACTAGGTTTCTCAGTAAATAGTATTCTGATCAGTAAAGCATCATGATTTAATATTACCGTTACATTCGTATGTAAAACTAAGAAAATGAAACGTTGGTGTAGCTTTTCAGACATAATTAAAACACCAAAAGCCTTCTCTAGCAAATCATTACAAAACAGTATTCTAATCTTAAGAGCGTTGCTAATTAGGTACAGTCACTGGGTACCTCAGGGACTTGTTTTGGGTAACATTCAATTTAATCCTTATAACAAAATGATTTCGATTTCTTTTGTTTGCACTAAAGTTTGTAAATATATACTTTAAATGGATCTAATCACAAAGGCAACCCAAGTTCATACATTCTGGCACCGCGTCACGATCAAACATTGTTATTAAGCCGTCAAAATATCTTCCTCATTCCAAAGTGTGAAGAGGCCATTCAACAAACAATGGCATTACCTATAACATCAAACAAATCATCATCGTCATCATCACCATTATCACCATCATCATTAAACGGAAGACCCCCTTAGGACGGCTCAATGAACTTACCACTTGCACCCACTGGTTGCTCGCAATCAAACCGCAATGCTGGGCACTGGAATCCTCTCCTCCTTATTCTCTCGGAATGAGAGGTACTGGGCTATAGTTCCCACGCGCGCCTAATGAGGATTGAGAACTTCACACATACTATAGAATTGCTTCGTAATCAAAACAAAAAGCTCATGGTAAAATAACAAATGTAATGTAGCACATGAGTGAAGACTCAGAGGTGTGAGTCCGGGATTGAAACCACGACCCTCTAGTTGAGAAGTCACAGGTTAATAAAACGCTAAATTTTATAAATGCGAAAGTTTGAAAACTTTATGAAAACAACGTTAATTTTGCTAACTAAATTGGCGGTAAAATTAAATAAAATCACGATGGAATTTTTCCCGTAGTCTTAAAATCTATAATAATTTATTTTAATTAGTATTGGTACCATATCAGTACAGAAAAAGATAGAAATCAAACACAAAATTAAAAATCCTAGTTTATAACTATCTATAAAATAAAATCAAAGTGACAATAAAAATGCTATTTCGATTTTATTAGTTAATTAAACTCGTCTCTAGGACTAGTTTTCTTACTACTTCCCGAACCATTCAAATTTAGAATAGGTATTATGATTTTTTTGATCATCTTTATCCAACCAGTTTTAACAAATAGGTATCCTATCGCATGACCTTAGAATTATCAAAGGCCTATTTATTTAAGTTATTTAGTTCAATCTACAAAGACCCTGACATTTAAATTTGCTCTACTTAAAAAATAAATCCCGAAGATGTTTTTTGTGGAAATATCTATGCAAATAAGAATTTTACGATGTTTACTATATTATGTTGTTCGTCAGATTGTTATACTATATGAGTACAGTCAACGTCATAAATAAGTGATCACTTTTGTACCTTGTCACTTTCACGTCATGTTTGAAAAGCCATAAGAAATTGTGTAACGACTGAAAGCGACAAGGTACAGAAATGATAACTTATTAATAGCGTTCACTGTACCTACATAGTGAGAGTGGACCGGTATCGCCAGTGTAGAGCGAGAGATAAAGAGAGATATGCGGAGCTGACAGCCAACCTCCAGTAGTGGAGAGGCACTGCAAGAAGAAGAGTACCTACATCCCAGCCTATATACGTCCCACTGCAGGGCACAGGCCTCCCCTCAGAATAAGAGGGCTTGGGCAGTAGTTCCCACGCGGGCCCAGTGCGGATTGGGAACTTCACACACACCATTGGATTGCTTCGCAGGTTTGTGCAGGTTTCCTCACGATGTTTTCCTTCACCGTAAAGCTCGTGGTAAATTTCAAATGTAATTCCGCACGTGAATTTCGAAAAACTCAGAGGTGCGAGCCGGGGTTTGAACCCACGATCCTCTGCTTGAGAGGCGATAGGTCGAACCACTCTGCCACCACGGCTCACTGTACCTACGAGTATGTATATTGTTCATGATACTTCACAACAACACTTAACCTTATTGCGTAACTATAAATCGAATAGAGAAACAACATTGATGACTTATTTCAACGACTATTTAACCCCCGACGCAAAGAGGGGTGTTATAAGTTTGACCGCTATGTGTGTCTGTATGTCTGTGTGCCTGTGTGTGTGTCTGTCTGTCTGTCTGTGGCACCGTAGCTCTTAAACGGGTATACAAATTGTAATGCGGTTTTCTAATTGAAAGCAGGTTTTCTAACGATGGTTCTTAGACATGTTTTATCAAAATCGGCTTAGCCGTTTTTAGATATTGAACTTTGAAGTGACAACGTCGGAGATTTTCCAACTTTTTGTTGATTATTTATAGCACAATAGTGTTATTATTATTACAACTTAGAAAATAATTAGGAAATATTATTATTTTAAACACAAATTAGCTGATATTATTATTTGAACTTATCATGTTAGTCATAATTTTCCATTTATTTTTTTATGAGAAATTAATTAACTTTATTACTGTTAATCATCATCATCATCATCTCAGCCGTAGGACGTCTACTGTTGGACATAGGCCTCCCCCATAGACCTCCAGTCGTTTCGGTTGGCAGCGGCCTGCATCCACCGTGAACCTGCGGCTTTAACCAGGTCATCCGTCCATCTCGTTGTTGTACGTCCTACGGTCTCCACTCGAGAACTTTTCGGCCCCAACGGCCATCTGTTCGCTTGGCTATATCGGTGAGCCTTGTTCTGAACTGTTCTGTTATTATTACTGTTAATAAAAGTCTATAATTACTCGTAAATTCGTAATGCAATATATTAAATTTTCTAGAACGTTCCTAGGTAAATCTAAAAACCTATTAGCCACAGTAAATTGCACAATGTTTCAAAGTAGCATTTGTAAAATAACTCAGGGACCGTCAAAATACAGGCTAAGCCTGGTGTGGGATTTACCTGATACTAATGGTAGGTATATTATGTAATATAGGTCAATTTTAAATAAGCAAAATCATTTTTGTGCTTGTTCTATTTGTTTTTGCAAATTCACAAATTGAAAACTGGCAAATTATTTCATATTTCCATTATACTAACACATTACCAACCTTGCTTTTTAGGATTCCGTAGCCAATTGGCAAAAAACGGAACCCTTATGGATTCGTCATGTCTGTCTGTCTGTCTGTCCGTCCATATGTCACGGCCACTTTTTTCCGAAACTATTGAAACTTGGTAAGTATATGTAATCTGTGAACCGCATTAAGATTTTTACACAAAAATAGAAAAAAAAACAATAAATTTTGGGGTTCCCCATACCTACTTAGAACTGAAATTAAAAAATTTTTTTTTCATCAAACCCATACGTGTGGGGTATCTATGGATAGGTCTTCAAAAATGATATTGAGGTTTCTAATATCATTTTTTTCTAAACTGAATAGTTTGCGCGAGAGACACTTCCAAAGTGTAAAATGTGTGTCCCCCCCCTGTAACTTCTAAAATAAGAGAATGATAAAACTAAAAAAAATGTATGATGTACATTATTATATTACCATGCAAATGTCCACCAAAATTGGTTTGAACGAGGTCTAGAGAGTAGTTTTTTTTAAATTCGTCATAGTAAATCGTAAAGTAAAGGAAACTTTTATATATATTTTTTGTTACTTGCTCCTACGGAACCCTTCATGGGCGAGTCCGACTCGCACTTGGCCGCTTTTTAGAAATACGTTGTGTTCTAACATAAATATCTACTTTTTCGTACGAATTGAAAATAAAAGAGAATTTTACGTAACAGTTACTATCGTTATTCGTTATTATATTTTTATTCTTACGGTTAAAACCTTTTTAGACACAAATCTCTTTTTTTTCTTAATCATTATAGGTATAAAATAAATGTGAGAAGCACTGCGACCGGCCGATCGGTCGTCCTTATAGGGAATAGTCTGAAAACCAGCGCCGGGCAACCAAGCATAGTATAGCATGCCATGCTGAGACGGAGGACCCATTGGACCAACTTTTTCTTTCTTCAGCAAACAAAGTTATTTATCAGTGTTTAGTTATAAGTTGAGGAAATAAAGTTTTTTTTTTATTGTTTATTTAATTGTGTTTTATTCTTAGTCACATTTTCCTTTGGCGTCATGGTCCCCTTACAGTTTCCCGCACCCGCGCTGCGCGCGAGTCGACAATGGTGCGACTTTGCCGCCGCATCTGTCAACGCGCAGCCTCGACCTGCCACTCGCGAAGAATGCGTAGGGTAACCATGGCAACGTGGATTATAGTATTTTCTTTCAGTACTGGCGCCACTAGCAACTGATTTTTGAGTTAGATAGCGACCCGAACAAAAACATGCTATGAAAAACGAGATGATGTATTGAAAATGTGGTTTCAGTTTAATATCCTGAGATTTCGATACGAGTATGTTATAGATTTCAAAGTCCTGAACAAAAGTTTCTAAGGGTGCTACCTCTGTTTCCGATGCCCTTTCAGAGTTTAGTCTAGTTTTTAGGGTTCCGGAGCCAAAATGGCAAAAACGGAACCCTTATAGTTTCGCCATGTCTGTCTGTCTGTCTGTCTGTCCGTCCGCGGCTTTGCTCAGGGACTATCAATACTAGAAAGCTGTTATTTTGCACAAGTATATAAGTAAACTATGCCGACAAAATGGTACAAGTAAAAATTCAAAAAAAATTTTTTTTAGGCTACCTCCCATAGAAGTACAGTGGGGGTGTTTAACCCTATAGTGTGGAGTATCGTTGGATAGGTCTTTTAAAACCATTAGGGGGTTGCTAAAACAATTTTTCGATTCAGTGATTTGTTTGCGAAATATTCAACTTTAAAGTGCACATTTTCATTAAAATCGAGCGTCCCCCCCTCTAAAATATATACCGGTGGGTGGAAAAATTAAAAAAAAATCAGGATGGTAGCAAGTATATCAAACTTTCAAGGAAAACTATAACGGCTAAGTTTGCTTGAGAATTATTAGTAGTTTATGAGTAAATAGCAGCCTTAGGTGTAAAATATACCTAAACTTGGAAGATGCCGTATAAAATACGAAATCCTTATTTTGGGCGTGCCCGACACGCTTTTGGCCGGTTTTTTAGAGACTTGTTTAGGACTTTGAAATCTAGAACATATCAAAATCTCAAGATATTTAATTGAAACCACATTTTTCATGCTTTAGGTCCGGGGTCCTTTAGTGTTTGTTACATTTCGTATAATAATAATGGTTGTTTTAGCTGGTTCTCCGCCATTGTACAAATATTCGACCGTTTTTGATTAATATTCGTTCTGAAACCGCAAACCCAAGTTAATTTACTTCTATTTAAATAATCAAATTTAAAAACTACTTATTTACCTATGTGCGATATTAAAAATGCATATAATTTGCATAAAATGATCACGAATGTATACATAATTATGTATACTAATCACGTGATGTAAGGAACTAATCATATTCAGAATAAAAAATCATCATGGGTTCAGGTAACATCTGGTAATATTGATAGCGGATCTAACCCATCAGAATAGTAAATTAAATAATCTCTTGCTATTTGACCTTTAAAAAGCTTCAAATATTTAAACAACGATGTCTAGCTTTTTTTAAATGAATTTTAATAACTTTATGTTAAAACAACTAGCTTAAATTGATGACAACGTCGGGTCATTATTTACGAACTGACCTTGGTGTTACATGTTAATTAGTTTTAAAACAGCAGATTTAACTAAAGTCGAACACCAACATTAGTGATTCAACACAAAAAGACAGTTAAAGTTGCTAACGGGGTGGTAAAATCGAATGTAACAAAGATGGATGTCGAAAGTTCATCGAAACCAAACTCAATAATTGTATCGTCACTCCAAAACCAAAAGAAGACCAAAACAAAGGAAGACCAGCGCAAAGAATCATCGTGATACGTAATTTTTTAGTTTTCTTCTATGTATTTTGTGTAATCATGTCACGGATAAATATTTTCTTTCTTTCTTTCTTTCAAAACCCCAGCGGTCTAACTTCTTCATAGTCAGTTTCGTGGTGTTGGTGGTATAGATCCTCTTTATAAAAAAATAAACAAAAAAAAAACAAAAAAATATATTTTAGACAATGAAATCCATACCTAATTTTTTTTTATTTTATTTGACTGGATGGAAAACGAGCAAGTGGGTCTCCTGATGGTGAGAGATCACCACCGCCCATAAACATCGGCAACACCAGGGGTATTGCAGATGCGTTGCCAACATAGAGGTCTAACATGGGATACCTCAAGTGCCAGTAATTTCATCGGCTGTGTGTGTGCTGTAATATAAGTTATACATTAATTTGTGACCGATCCGCTCACACTGGGGCGCGCGCTCGTTACATCAGCGAAAGTAAAAAGGTTACAAACTGGTTCAATCAAGAAGCTCCCAATCTGGATATGGCCTCTAAAATAAAACATTGCAAGTTAAATAAAAGGTTGTAATAGTACATTGTGTCTTAAGGGCGGTAAATAAGGAATTACGAACGAGAGTCTATTAGAAGCCCGAAGTCGAAGACTGAGGGCTTTAATGAGTCGATGTTCGTAATTCTAGTACCGCCCGTGCGACATACAATGTTTTTCATCACATTTGCGAGTGAAATTTTATATTTGTAAAAGAAAAAATATAATTTTTCCAAATATTGGCGATACCTTAGGCTGCGCTCTTGGCAGTGCCGCCCTCCCCCTCCCCCTCCCGCAGCATGCGCCGCAACGTGCGTGTGCATGTATGTGGTCCTGCAGCAGCGCGCGCAGCACCAACAGTACGGGCACTGACTCATTTACCGACCTTGGGCTTCATGACAAGAAAATTAGTACGGGCAATGACTCATTTACCGGCCACGGGTTTCATGACAAGCACATTAAGGTCGAGGGTTTTATTTGGGGGTTGCAACCAGGGTAGCCTGAATGTTTCGACACTGTTTACGAGCAAGTGTGATGAAAAAATTCTAGCGGTCACAAGGTGCTGTTTAACCAAGTTCAATCTTGCCAGTTGAATATTGCCCAGTTTGAGTGGTAGCCGTAGATAATAACAATTGGATTTTAATCAAGCTCCCGGGATCGCACTTGTGAATTATTGTTTTTCAGAATTCAGCTTTACAGTGAATATCTTTCTGGTGTGGTAGAGCCTTATTGTAACCGCTTGCTGGATGCAGTACGAATGAGCCGGCTCGACCGGGTTAATACCATTGCACACTCCCACAGAATACCGGCGTGAAATAGTAGTTTTGCTACTGTGTTTCGTACAGTGAACGGGAGATCCGGAGGCTAAGATATAGGCCAGTTTTTATCCGATATTTATGCATTGGGATAAATTGAAAATTCCAACCGCTGGGTTTAACGTCATGAAATGTGGCGCGGGAGTTTTATGTACAACATGAATAAAAGTCTACGATGTGATTTTTGGCGAGCCCAACATTAAAGGCGAAAGCAAGTCTGCGCGGCTTCGTTGGCTCGGCCACGTGGAGAGAATGGGAGAGGATCGTGCGGCCAAGAGAGCATACCTAAGACAACCGACTGGAAGACGGCCAATCGGAAGACCTAGGTATCGCTGGTTGGATGAAGTCCGAAAAGACCTGTGCGACACTGCGCTCGATTTTCATGAAAAATTGCACTTTAAAGTTGAATATTTCGCAAACAAATACTGAATCGAAAAGTCGTCTTAGCAAACCCCTAATGGTTAAAAGACCTATCCAACGATACCCCACACTATAGGGTTGGATGAGAAAAAAAATCACCCCCACTTTACGTCTATGGGAGTTACCCTTAAAAAAATTTTTTTAGATTTTTTTTTGTACCATTTTGTCGGCATAGTTTACATTTAAATCCGTGCAAAATTACAGCTTTCTAGCACTGATAGTCAAGCAAAGCCGCGGACAGACGGACAGACAGACATGGCGAAACTATAAGGGTTCCGTTTTTGCCATTTTGGCTCCGGAACCCTGAAAAACGCGCCTCGATCCGCTCGCAGTGGGCCGCGCGCTCGTTACGTCAGCAGCGAAAGTTCAAGGTTCGAAACTGGTTCAAGCACGAAGCTCTCGCTCTCGATGTGGCACAAAAAACTGCGGTGAACTCCGCGGCCCACTGATGCTGCTCTTTGGATCGATGCTTTGATAGGAAGTGGGTATTATGGGTAAGACTTTATAAAGATAACTAGCCCGCGTGGAATTCGGTTATCATGCGCTGTTCCCTCAGTGCATTTTTCCGGGATAAATAGTAGCCTATGTCACTCTCTGGCCCATAAACTAATGGTGATTTTCCACCGGCGAGGCGAGACGAGACGAGGCGATACGAGAATTGAAATTTGTATGCATTCTCGCACGCCCGCCGCGAGCCCGGTATTTTTTTCAGGGACGCCATTTTGAAATTTTATAATAACTTTTGTCACCCTGAAATTTACGGCGAATCTAATGCTACCTTATTTGTTCAAAACCGTCCAGCCGTTTAGGTTACAGAGAGTGCCAAAAATATAGACATAAATACGCACAAACACTTATAAATACCTACGCTCAAGAAAAATATAACCATCCTTCGAGTAGTCGGTTTAAAAAGTATTATTACTAAAAAAGTAATTTACTTAACTGTTTTTTTACACGTTACATAACATAAATTGTTCTTATGGCAAGTCTCTCGTGGCTCTAACAGTGTTAACGGAAATATAAATAGAAACACGATATAATATAACATACTTACGTGATGTTATGAACGTATATAATAGCTTTTGCCCGCGATAAAAAGTGGCCCACAAACTATCTCCATACCAAAAATCACGTCGATCCGTCACCCCGTTTCGACGTGAAAGAGGGACAAACATCATCATCATTCCAGCCTAATACGTCCCACTGCTGGGCACAGGCCTCCCCTCTGAATCCGCGTGGGGCCGTAGTTCACACACACCATTGAATTGCTGCGCAGGTTTGTGCAGGTTACCTCAAGATGTTTTCCTTCACCGTAAAGCTCGTGGTGAATTTCAAATGTAATTTCGCACATGAATTTCGAAAAACTCAGAGGTGTGAGCCGGGGTTTGAACCCACGATCCTCTGCTTGAGAGGCCATAGACACACAAACACACACACTTTCGCATTTATACTATTAGTAAGTATGGATATTGCGTGTTATGTTCTATTGCGTGCTCTATTAAACCCACTTACCAAATCTTCAGTCTCAGTCTCAGTGCCTTAAGACGAAAGTCTTTAACCAATGTGTGTTGCCAGTGATGACATATGGATCAGAGACGTGGTGCTTTACTTTAGGCCTTATAAATAGGCTCAGAGTTGCTCAGCGAGCTATGGAGAGAGCTATGCTTGGGGTTTCTCTACGGGACCGAATCAGAAATGAAGAGATACGTAGAAGAACAAGGGTCACCGACATAGCCAAGCGAATCAGCTCGTTGAAGTGGCAATGGGCGGGCCATATAGCACGGAGAACGGATGGCCGTTGGGGCCGAAAACTTCTCGAGTGGAGGCCGCGGATCGGCAAGCGCAGCGTAGGACGTCCACCAACAAGATGGACGGATGACCTGGTTAAAGCCGCAGGTGTACGGTGGATGCAGGCCGCTGCCAACCGAAGCAACTGGAGGTCTGTGGGGGAGGCCTATGTCCAACAGTGGACGTCCTACGGCTGAGATGATGATGATGATGATGACCAAATCTTCCCCCCAAACAATTGCACGAATCCGGGTCATCAAATCGCGAGCATCGTTCAAAGGTTACTACTATTTAGGTTTAACGAGATAATGATATTTATTATAATAATAATGCTATTATCCAAATCCGTTGGAGCGAGCAGGTCAGGGCTGCGAACGGTAGCGTGCGAACCCCATTGTGTGGGATACTGAGATGACGCCGCCAGCCACACAAACTGGGGGGCTTCAAATTCAAAAATCGAAGTTCGTATCGTACCGTCCCTTCTCGTAGTAAATAATAATAGCGTGAGCGGGACCGCCAGATCCAAAGTTAGAATTTTGCACTTCATAGTAAAGACAATCGGGGGCTACCATCGACATCTATGTATACTGCATGTTTCTTACATCAAAACGGCACACAACATTTGTTCACAGCGCGGATTTGTGAACCTTTAATATATTGTTGACGTCCGTGACAGCGTTGTGTCCAAGTAATATTGATGATTGATGCGCCGCGCGTTTTGTCCCAAACAGCCAGTCTAGTGCCGTAAAGTACATAAATGTCAATGGAAGCTAGGTACTACGAAATTCAGAAATCGAAGTTCGTATGGTTTCGTCCCTCTCACTCTCGTATTAAATAATATTAGCGTCAGTAGGACGGCAAGATACGAAGTCTGCACTTTGTAGTATAGAGCCTGCTTTAGAGCCTAAGCGAGCAGAGGGAACCGAAAATCCAAGTTCCTATCGTACCGTCCCTCTCACTCTCGTACTAAATAGTATAAGCGTCAGAAAGATGGAACGACACGAACTTCGATTTCCGAATTTCGGACTAGCCCCTCTGGCACGGGTGCAGGTAAAATCCGGCGTATCCGGCGGCCGGAAGACGTTCACTTTTGAAAAAGGCTCCCAACGCCACAATGAACGACAACTCGCCACTTGCATCCACCGTTTGCCCGCAAGTCTCACGATATCATCAATCCACCTGGTGGGAGGCCTGCCAACGCTTCGTCTTCCGGTTCGTGGTCGCCACTAGAGAACTTGAAATAAGAGGTTTAACCCTTTTCCAGGCATATGCACATAGCGACCACATAAATGTACGCAAATATTCGACCTTGCCACATTTATAATATGGTATAAAATCAATTGTAGTAATCAAAAAAACTATTCGTCTTTAAATTATTCCTTCATAAGTAAACAATATGTATAAAACTAAGATTCATTTTGCAATAGCGTTGCTAAATTAGCGGGGCCCGGAAATGATTAAAATATTTGCCTTGCACCTCAATATTTCAAATAGTAATTTCTATGTACCGCCTACATTGAATGGCTAGTATGCCCTACTACCTCCTACGGAGGTGGCCTAAATAGCTACATTTTGTTAAATAGCCTTTCGTCACGCCTTATCTTAACTGCGTTTATCTTATTGCCCTGCGAATTTTCCCGCGGTTAGTGTTAAACAAGAAACACACACACAATGTGTAACCTGCTATGATAGGCTCCGGCGTCTTACGTCAAAGTCGTAAATGTCCAGTGTCGAAATTGCGTCCACATCGTAAGAGGTCCATGTCTTACATCGTCTAAGTCGTGCCACGTCCAAGTCTCGGGTGGTCAAATCGCGAAATGTCAAAGTAGTAAAATGTCAATCTTTACTAATGTCTATGTCTCGGACGGTCCAAATAGCGAAATGTCAAAGTAGTAAAATGTCCAATCTTTACTAATATCTGTTCGGACGGTCCTAACCGTGGAATTTTCAAGTATTAAAAACCGGCCAAGAGCGTGTCGGACACGCCCAAGATAGGGTTCCGTAGCCATTACGAAAATAAATCAAGTAATATTATGTGCGTTATATTATAACACAATTAAAAGACTTACTTACTACAGTCTTAAAATCATTACCAATTAAAAAATTTTTTTTTTCAATTTCACATGTAGGGTACCCGGCCAATTTGCGTAGGAGTAATAAAATTTAAATCTGGACCGCACACAGCCATGCAATTGATTGAATGATTGCCATGCCGATCCAAAAAACTTCCCCATTATTTCCTTCCGATTTAGATAATTTCGGTATACAAAGTTGGTTTACTTATTGTTAAAAAATTTCGTACTATGTACTATTAATATCAATTTACAACCTGGCATTTAACTACCTGGTTATGTTACGATCTGGACATTCTACTACTTGGTTATTTACGACCTTGACATTCTACTACCTGGTTATTTTACGACCTTGACGTTCTACTATCTGGTTATTTTACGATCTTGACATTGTACTACCTGGACTTTCTACGACCTGGGCACCTGGACATTTTACGACTTTGACGTAAGACGCCGGAGCCTCATGGGACACTTGACACCAATTGACCTAGTCCCAAACTAAGCCCAGCTTGTACAATGGATACTAGTCAATGGATAAACACACTTATATAGATAAATATACATACTTAAATACATATTAAACAACCAAGACCCGAGAACAAACCTACATCTGCATCCCACTGCTGGACAAAGACTTGTCTTTTGACGTATGACGCTGACGCCTATGTCATTTAATACGCGAGTGAAAGGGACGGTGCGATACGAACTTCGATTTTCGAGTTTCGTAGTAGCCGCAGTTCCGGTCATCTCCGCCATCTTCACCTCTGCCTTTCTGCCGGTGCCCATCGTGGTGGTGCCTTTACATCAATAAACTTTTTAGGGTTCCGTAATCAACTAAGAACCCTTATAGTTTCGCCATGCCTGTCCGTCTGTCTGTCTGTCCGCGGCTTACTGTGGGGGTGATTTTTTTTCTCGACTAACCCTATAGTGTGGGTATCGTTAAATAGGTATATTTAATCCATTTGGGGGTTGCCTTATCGATTTTTCGATTCAGTCACCTGTTTGCGAAATATTTAGCTTTAAAGTGCAAATTTTATTAGTCGAGCGTCAAATTAAGTTCAAAAATCAGGATGGTAGTAAATGTATCAAATTTACAAGGAAAATTATAACGGATAAAATAGCTTGAGAATTAATTGTTGTTTAAGAGTAAATAGCAGCCTAAGGTATAAAATATACGTAAACTTGGAAGATTCCGTACACAATACGAAGTCCTTAGAAAAATATTACTTGTTTTTTTTAAACGGCTACGGAACCCTATCTTGGGCGTGTCCGACACGCTCTTGGCCGGTTTTATTAATTACCAGTAGTTTTAATGTACTAGTTGGTATTAAAAATACCACAAGGTTCAATAACAAGACCTCACACAACAATTAAATGTAATTTGAAACAATTGCGCAGCGCAGAAGCTCACAAAAGACAATAAAAACGTACACAATTAAAACTACACATTTTTCTTAGCATCTTATAATCTATTTATAATTAACAACGGTCCTTACATGAACCACATTATGGTTGTGTTTAGTGCTGAGTGGGATGTTAATTGTTAAAACATTAACGATCGTTATGGAACCGATGTCAAGGCGACATTGTGCCTACAAGCAAGTAAACATAATTGGCAAGATGTTTGCTTAGTCTGGTATTCAAATAATAGTGGCATATACCAGAACACGATAAAATACTCGTAAAATATTGTTGCTGGCAACAGAACTTTTTATGGTTTTAGGTTGATAGACGTTTTCATTGCCATTTTTTTAACCCCCGACGCAAAAAGAGGGGTGTTATAAGTTTGCCCGCTATGTGTGTCTGTCTGTGTATCTGTCTGTGGCACCGTAGCTCTTAAACGGGTGGACCGATTTGAATGCGGTTTTTTTCGTTTACATGGTGGTCGCATTTTAAACTGACTCTCACGCGTGTTCAACTAAAATTTTGCTGTCTAATTGTACTCGAAATAGTATTGATAGTATTTCATCAACATCATCATCATCCCAGCCTATATACGTCCCACTGCTGGGCACAGGCCTCCTCTCGGAATGAGAGGGCTTAGGCCGTAGTTCCCACGCGGGCTCAGTGCAGTTGAATAAGCCGTGGTGGCCGAGTGGTTTGACCTATGGCCTCTCAAGCAGAGGACCGTGGGTTCAAGCCCCGGCTCGCACCTCTGAGTTTTTCGGAATTCATGTGCGAAATTAAATTGTTAGTGTTTGCCATTATCTAAATGATGTCAGTGAACTGAACAGTAGACTATTATGGCAACGACCAGCCAGCTGGGCTACTCGTAAATCGAAGTTCGTATCGTCCCCTCCCGCTGACGCTTATATTATTTAATACGAGAGTGAGAGGGACAGTACGATACGAACTTCGAGTTTCGTAGCCCCTGCAGTAGTCTACAATCACGCTCGCAACGTTGGTCCATTCTCAGTCTCACCGTCAAGACAAAATTCATTCACCAAGTGAAACAGGGGGGCAACTATGAAACCGCAGGTTGAGTAGAGCTGGATTAAACAATGAGACTATGTGCAGTCGGTTAACAGAAATTTAATTAAACATCAACTCAAGCCCGCAGCTGATTCATTTTCACGCGATGCAATTGCAATATGTTTACAAAGTGCAAGTGATTTATACGCCACACTCAGTACTACATCGTAACCATTTATGACATTCTTGATGTTGAACCATCAATCGGCGCATTATTACGTTGACATTTACCCCGGTCAGTTTCGATAGCAGCAGATTCTTCAACTCAAACCTTTAGACGTCGAAAATAAGATAATTTTTCGCTTAAAGCGCATATTTATTACGATGGTCTTGCGAAATTTTTATAATGGTTCATAAATCTCGAAAACTATGGGTTTTATTTTTTAAATGCCGTTTTATTCGGCAATGATTATAATTACGAAGAGCCTGCGCTGCTTAAGGTTTTTGACGAGTTTGGTAAGTTGCAATATCTTCTGAAATTTATATGACAAAAAATAATCTGTCCGACACTAATGACTTATTTCTTGGTAGCGAAAATACAAACTGAGACATGGATGCACAGAAAAACCAGAAAAAGGGACCAGCGCTGGGAATCGAACCCAGGTCCTCAGCAATCCGTGCTGCGTGCTATAACCCCTACACCACCGCTGGTTTTTTCTATGCATACATATCTCAGGTTGCTTATTTCTACTACGCTACTTATGCAGCAGCACTAGCGACATCTATGTTCCGCTCTCATCGAGAGACGTCACACCCTTTCGGAACCAACCGCTCACCCAGACAAGAGATGTCGCTAAAGCAATCAAATTATGATTGGTTTTTTGGAGTCTTTTTGTATTTTTTATTTCAACTCCAAATTTGTTACTTTTACGGCTATCCCGTGAAACCATATCGAAAATACAAACTGAGACATGGATGCACAGAAAACCAGAAAAAGAGACCAGCGCTGGGAATCGAACCCAGGTCCTCAGCAATCCGTGCTGCGTGCTATAACCCCTACACCACCGCTGGACAGGAATCTAGACACGAATTTTCCTATGCATACATAACTCAGGTTAAATAAAAAATACAAAAAGACTCCAAAAAACCAATCATAGTTTTTGGTAGCCTTAATGCATTATATTTTATGATATAATAAAATACTCAACAACACTAACTAAACATTGCAGAAAATTACCAATTCCTTCAAATATAAATGTGAGAGTTGGTAACTCTTTCCCGCTAAAACGGCTGGATGAACATGATTAGATAGCTAGATCTTGGCAAATGACACTGGTCTTAGCGACGCCACACGGGACTAAAGAGATGGTAGTTTTCTCGGACAAAGAATCATATAAGCTATTCAAAGAGGAAACACTGCTAGCATCTTCAGAACCATATCCTAAGAGCATTTATAATTATATATAGCCTACTTTTTATTACAATATTACTTATAAAAATGTAGGTAAGTATCTAAAATACTGAAATCTTAATCGCTAAATTAAAAAACATGATACTTCATACCGATGTTCTTTCAGTAAAACCTAAGTGAAGAAAACGAAGTTAATTTTGAAAAAGGAGTCAATTTCTACAATCAAAAATTATCAAAAGTATTAATCATTTATCGATACTTAATTGGTACAAGCATTAATAGATCATTGACAATAGTTACACGATTAAGAATGAATTACGACTAGTAATGTGTGTCGTACCGAAAGTTTATTAATATGTAGGCGCTCCCGAAATGGCGCACAACCTTCGAATAGTATCGTGGGCATCCTATAACTACATCACCACAAATTGTACTAAGTAACAAAAGTGAAGCCATCGTAAAATCAATCTTAACACGGTGTTGCTTTGGATCTAGAATTAGTTTTAAGTTTCTTGTTTTAATACGATTTGTCGCTTCGGGCTGGTCTTAACCTGAGGAGCTACTACGGATCTCGCAAATCGAAGTTCGTATCGCACCGTCCTTTCACTCCCGCATTAAATGACATAAGCGTCAGCGGGACGGCAACATACGAAGTTCGAGTTTTGCACTTCGTGGTATAGGCCTGTCGAGTTTTAAACGAAGTAATAACTTGTGTGAAAATATGTAACTATAATGTTTAAAACGACTTGTGAAATCGCGTGCTTGGAGAGTCATTCAATGTCTTAAATTCCATAGAATGGCTGGTGCATGCATGCACTACTTGTTTCTTAAAGTTTGACAGTTATACAAGCAAACACTTGTATTTTCCTGGGAAATTAACTTAGAACCCTTTGTTTCTATATTTGATTGTTTCGAACAGTCGCAAAGTCGCAGTAATAGCTATCGGATCGGAAACACATTCGTTTTATTCAGCGTTAATGTGTGTTTATATAGTAGATTGTTGCACCAAGCAGAAAGTCATTTATAACTGCACCGAGTGCGATTTGGAGCCCGAGCGTCAGCGAGGCATTAAAAAGCACGAGGGCA
>NC_133487.1:20347976-20362920 GCF_025370935.1 Choristoneura fumiferana | reverse complement strand
GTTAAAATCAAAATTTTAAGATTAAAAATTAAAACATGCATTATTTATTTACAATAATCATTTAAAAATTCATTAACTGAATAAATACAAATAATTAATAACGAATATGTATTTTATTTTACTTTACTTAGATGGCAACTAAAGCTGACAACGAGTCAGCCACAAAAAAACGAATAAAAATCAAAACAATTTAAAATTTCAGTTAAAACAGAAATGTACCTACATAAAGCAGGTGATCTACTATAATACACTTTTAAAATCATCCCGTTTTATCCAGATCGCGGGCCAACTTTATTTTCAACTATTTGATCTCAAAGTGCCACATACGGCACATAAATTGCGAAAAGAGGCCAAATCTCCTCTGATACTAGCACGTTCGGGTTATTCATAGCTCTCTAATATTAGCGGGAGAGAACTAGACATTACGAGTTTATACATAATACTAGAATAGGTATGACATTTGAAATAAATATTATTTTCAGCTGTTTATAGTACCCGACATTTCTGTAACATGACAATTCTTAATTCGCTTTACTTATAAATGAAAGCTCGTCAATGCGTGTTATCCAACGGAAAAATAATTTTAATAGTACAGTCACCAGCACCAATATGTCTGACACAATCTGATACAACTCTATTTCTAGGATCGGAAGGACGTGTCACAAATTTTTGCACACTCCGCTGTAGCAGATATTAATGCTGGTGACTGTACCAACCTCAAAATATGCGACTAGACTAGAATACTCATTGGGGAGGAAAGTTCTCGAGTGGCGATTATTATGAATCGAAAAACGCAGCGTAAGCAGGTTTAAAAGCCGTGGTGGCAGTAGTTTGAGTATGGTCTCTCAAGTTGGGGATCGTGGGTTCCAACTAGGGTTCCCGGATCAAAAAATCAAAAATCCGGAGAAAATTCCTGACATTTGATGAAAATTTCGGAATTTCATGTAAATTTAATATTGATGTCGTTATGCATCCTGTTATGTTATGCGTCCATTCAAGAACAACATAGGTCCAAATTAAATAAGTACCTACCTACATACAATTCGAAGGGGCTGTTTCACCATCCATTGTTAACTGACGGTTAAATGTGATGCTGTCTCTATTTGTTTTGTTCTAATAGACGGAGACGGCATCACATTTAACTGTCAGTTAACACTAATCAATGGATGGTGAAACAGCCCCTAAGTCAATAAGCAAAATGACATTCGTTACATTACTAGTATAGGTACTCATATAGGTAGGTATTAGCTAATAATATTAATAATCTTTAAAGCCGATCAAGAATTTATTGGACTAAACATAAGCAGTTACTACTATTATGCCATTAATTCATGTAATATATTCGTGGAATCCAAATTGAAGTACCAGGCGCGCGGAAATTAATAGGATATATCGTTAGACAGATCATAAGTGCTCAAAGATAATGGCTGGATATGACTCATCGAGTGCCAACCGAGTGCGTCTGACTGTAATAAATCATTTGATAACTATAATATGATAGAAAAGCTTCGGTACACAATGACCAATATTTGCCCAGCAATGGTGCAAAACGGCAGCTAAAGGGAATAGGGACTAAGCAATGGGCAAAGTATCGTGGCACGAAAGAGAATTTGCCCAACCCACGATTTTGCCCGTGTTAGAACTATCCTAGCAAGAAACATTTAAGGTGTACATCTGGTGTACCTATTGCTCTTTATGGATGTGAAACATGGACACTCACGCGGAAGGATAGGGCAATACTGGAAGCTTTTGAGATGTGGTGCTGGAGGAGAATGAAAGGCATGAGTTGGATGGAAAGGAAGAACAATGAGGAAGTCTTGAGAATGGTTGAAGAACGGAGAACAATCCTGAACACTGTAGATGCTAGACGCGGGAATATGATCGGGCATTTGATACGACACGATGACTTCTTCAAAACAATTTTGGCAGATCGAGGGGAAGAGAGGAAGGTTTGACCTAGGCGCAGCGACACCGATCAGATAAGGGAGAAAGTCGGCGTCGCGTCGTATCAAGAGGTCAAGAGGATAGCTCAGAAAAGGGATGCGTGGAAGATACTCCACCGACAAGATTATAACTCTTAAGTTGAAGAAGAGAGAGAACTATCCTCGCCCCATTCTGAGAGGAGGCCTGTGGCCAGCAGTGGGACGTGGGCGCTGGGATGATGATGAACTATCCTCGTAACCTGAATTTTCAGAGCTATCCTCGTATGAGAAACTCCTAAATTTCTGGTCTCCTGGTACATACGCTAATAAGTAGTGCCCAAAATATACTAAATATGCCTTGATTTTAATTATATAATTATGCTGGGTACTTTTGGCTTTTAGGCAAGTATTTCTCTTATCTCACGGGAACAGTCTTTAGTTAAAGGATCTAGGACACTTTATGGCCTTAACCGTAACTCTATTTAGCATGAAACTAAATTAATCTAAACCAAAGAGTACTCGTCATATAATTGCTCCCGATAGCCTAAGCGGTTGGTGCTATTCTATGTAAATGTATTTATAAGTTTAAAATAAAATATAATTAATTAAAGTTTGAAGATACTATTTATTTCATAACAGTTTAGAGTCACGCGCGTAGATCCCTTGTACTATAGAAGCACTTACCAAGTTACAGTCCCCACAATGCATATACTGGGAACGTTATGGTAGATTGTACAACAAGGGCATAAAAGGTGCCATTTAGCCGAAATCGGGTTCTGCCTTTTCGCTGAATTATTGTTTGCCAACTTTTTCATTTCCAAACTCAATTTTTCTCCGATACCAAAATTTTTTTCTCAGTGTATTTTATTAAGATTTTTATAGAACAATAAGTTAGGTAAGGTTAGGTTTATTTTATGAAAGTTCCGAATAAAATATAGTTTCAGAGAAAATCTGTGATGGCAAATGAAACATTTCGGAAACGTGAGTTGGGAAAAGGCAGAGAACCACCCGAAACCTTTATATCCTTCGAGCCGTAAGCGAGGGTTGATACTTAAGTTGCTTATATAGATCAGTAGATCACAATGATATGATACGACGCAACGTGACAATTGCCTTGACGTAACGTGATAATTTGACAGATAAATAATAAATAAATATCATGGGACACTTGACACCAATTTACCTAGTCCCAAACTAAGCAAAACTTGTATTATGGAAACTAGTAGTAGCAACGGATAAACATACTTATATAGATAAAATACATACTTAAATACATATTAAACATCCAAGACCCGAGAACAAACATTCGTATTATTCATACAAATATCTGCCCCGACCGGGATTCGAAACCGGGACCTCAAGCTTCGTAGTCAGGTTCTCTAACCACTTGGCTATGTCGTCAAGATAAAAATGTTTTCTCCCTGTCAAACTGAAACGGCGTTATATAGTGGAAGAAAGAAATGCTGAATACGGTTGTGATTGCGAGAAGATACAACTGCTGCACTTTACCTCAAGTATTCAGTCTATGCCATATGCCATTGCCGCTAAAAGCGGTACAATTAAAATCTGAACTCTTCAACGGCAAGAGGGCAATTGGACCAAGTTGGACTCTTCACTCACTGCGCTGCACTTTATTTGTGCAGGCTCGAGTGCAGGTGTTAATTAAAGTTATTTTTCATCTCACTTGCTCGTAGCCAGTGTTGTAACATGCAGGCTAACTTAATTGCGACCCCCTAAATAAAACCAAGCACCTTTTTGCGTATTACATCTAAGGGCGTATACACTACATACTATATAAGGAGTATTGACAATTTTTGTAAAAATAATGTTGTATGTCACAACACTGTACTGGAATTACAAAATATCGCTTCATTAAGGCCCCCAGCCGTTGACTTTAGGCTTTTAATAGACTCTCGTTCGTAATTCTTATTTACCACCCTTAAATCGCAATGTACTTAACACTAGCATTTTAATTTCACACACACACACACACACACACACACACACACAAACAAACTCAACTTACATGGAATCATCTTTAGATCTAAAGTGCTAACCAGTGTCTCGTGCTCCGAACCACTGTCCTTCATATCACAGGGTACCCTAGCATGAAGGCCAGGGAACAATTTTACTGTATTCATAATAGCAGGCCCGTATATTATTAATGTTTGATTTCATATTGTTATTTCTTATGTGTGAGCCTTATGAAATAATTATTATTATTATTCTCTTTATTTATTTTTTATTCTTAGGGTTAGGTTTTTATAATAGTTATAAGAAGTAAAATACAGAAAAGTACATACAAAATAAAAATATTATAAAAACCTAACCTAGTTTGCCGCCGGTTATTATTATTATTATTATTATTTTGTATTTTCTTTTTTTTTCCTCGGCTTGCACCGGTGTACTGTTATGCACGGGCCTAAGCCAAGTGCATATCAGGTAAGTTGGTTTGAGTGGTGGGTTCGGCGGCGGTTGTTGTTGTGGTTGGCTGAGCCGTGTTTTGCGGGCTGGAGATGTATAGGTAGCGTTATATTCCTGATCAGTTTGTAAAAATTTCCTAACTATTCGGCAAGTGTTGAGGATGACAGCTTTCTGGAGGAGGTTGTATGTGTTTGGTGGCAGTTTTAAGGTATTTAACGACTGGTGCAACTGTTTGGGTATCACTCCGGTAGCAGACAGGACAATCGGTACTATTATTACTTTTTGAAGATGCCAAAGTCGGGTTATTTCATCTTTTAATTCGGTATACTTTGTAAGTTTTTCGGCTATTGTAGACTGTAAATTGTGTGTATTAGGGACAGCTATGTCTATTAAATAGGCAGATTTGTTTGCTTTATTTACTAATGTTATGTCGGGTCTATTGTAGTGAATGGTTCGATCAGTAAGGATGGCTCGGTCAAAATACAATTTGGCTCTGGGTTTGTCTATGACACTTTCAGGTTTGTATTTGTAGTATGGTTCTATGGCAGTAATTAGATCAAGTTGGTGGGCAGTTTTTGATGAATAATATTTGCAACTTGGTCGTGTCGATGCTTATAGTCGGTTTGGGCGATGGATTTACATGAGCTTGTAATATGTTGGATGGTTTCAGGGCAGCTATTGCATTTTCTGCATATATCAGTCGTTACAGTCTTAATAATATGTCGTTGGTAGTTTCTGGTCTCTATTACCTGATCCTGTATTGCCATCATAAAGCCTTCAGTCTCCGGGAAGAGCTCACCACGACTCAGCCACGCGTTCGACGCTTCTTTATCGACATTTACTTGGCATAAGTCATGGCGGTGTCTACCATGTAGAGATTTACCAGCCCACTCGGTCAGTTTGGTTTTATCATCAGTCAGAATTTCATTGTTTTGTATTGTACTGTCTTTCAAATTTAACGGAGTAGCTTTGCGATCATTCTGTGTAATAGCTTTGTGGAGTGTGGAGGATTCTGATTTGCTGAAAAAGTACTGTCTTAAGCTTGAGATTTGTCTATTATGTAAGTTTCTGATGTCAATAAGGCCTCTTCCACCTTCTTTCCTTGACAATGTCAACCTCTGAGTGCAAGATCTTGGGTGGTGTTTTCGGAACTTGGTCATTGTGGTATTTATTTTGCGCTGTAGTGTATTCAGGTCAGATTTTGACCAGTTAATTATGCCAAACGAATAAGTGAGCACTGGTATGGCGAATGTGTTTATGGCTTTTACAGTATTGCGAGCATAGAGCTGTGATTTTAAAATTATGTTGAGTCTGTGTTGAAATTGTGTTCTTAGTTTCTCTTTTGTCTCTTTATATTGTATCTGTCGTGATTGGTTGTATCCTAAATATTTGTAAGTTTCTCGTTCGTCGAGTGGTTCAATCTGTTCACCAGATTCTAGAGTATAAGTGTGTTGATAAGTTTGACCTGTCCTAATTGAGTTTATCCTGCATTTATCAATACCAAATTCCATTTTTATATCGTTAGTAAATTGTTCAGTCAGATTAGATAGTCGGTACAGGTCTGTTTCATTGTCAGCATAAAGTTTAATGTCGTCCATGTAGAGTAAATGATTTATATTTTCAGTCTGTTTATTTTCTTCTATATAATTTAAGTGATATCCTGCATTGGTTGAGTTTAGTATATTGGAGAGTGGGTTTAGGGCAAGGCAGAACCATAATGGGCTCAGTGCGTCACCCTGGAATATACCTCTTTGTATTTTAATTTGATCGGTTTCAGTAGTTGTATTCAGTTTGAGTCGAGTTGTCCAGTTTGCCATAGTAGTCTTTAAAAGAATGATGATTTTTGGGTGTATTTTGTATATTTCCAGGACTTGCACCAGCCATGAGTGGGGGACAGAATCGTAAGCTTTTTTATAATCAATGTACATGGAGTATAAGTCAGATTTTGTTTTGTGTACATGTTTTAGAATGACAGCATCTATTGTCAATTGCTCCTTGCAACCTTGGCTGAACTTACGGCACCCTTTTTGTTGTTCAGCCAGGATGTTGTTTTGGCTAACGTGTTTATATATCAAATCAGCTATACATGATGTTAAAATTTTGTAGAGAGTTTGCAAACATGTGATAGGTCTGTATTTCGCTGGGTTGGTAAGGTCGTCAGGGTCTTTGGGAATCATGAATGTAGTTCCTGATGTAAGATATGGAGGTATTGTACTAGGGTCTTCCATGAATTGATTTAGGAAATTATGGAGATAGCTGTGGATGGTAGTCAATTTTTGTACCAGTAACTATGGATGTAGTCTGATCCTGTAGATTTCCAGTTATGTAGTTTGCTTAGAACGTTCTGAAATGTATCTGTAGGGATGTGTTCAAAAGTCATTTCTTGTATGTTTCTGTCGTTCCTTGTGATTTCAGTCTGTACCCATTCGGCGTTGGTGTTATGTTGAATTGGTTGTTCCCATATTCCTGCCCAGTACCTACGCAAATCTTCTGTGTCCAGTGTGTTACCCATTGAGTTGGAGCTGTTATTTTCTGGTGTGTTCGCATGTGTTTGATCTCTTACCATCAGGAGACCCACTTGCTCGTTTTCCATCCAGTCAAAAAAAAAAAGTGTTGCAAAAAGGTCCAAAAACCGAACTGTGATTATAGTTAGTGTGAGCTAGTTATATTTATAAACAGAGCTTAAAAAACTTAATATTTATAGCAACTCTGGAAGCGGATATAGCAAACACCAACCAATTGCTAAGATGAAACTTTGTTTGGGTAAAGTAAACAAGCATAAAAAGCGCGATGACACATATATTACAGTAATTGGACGTGTAAGGATGTGTAAGGTATGTTTTTTAAGTTGCCGTACGATCGTCACTTCATAAATTTATATATTTCTGGAAGCAACGGAAATAAAATTTACAAAACAAAGTTTGTTGAAAACTTAACCAAATACTTAAGCTCAGACGCAAAAAATAATGTTATTTTAAATCAAATGTACCGGCCCATTTTCCGAATCAAATTTGACCTACTTGTAGAGGTCTGATTAATTTGAATTTGGTACCTTACCTACCTAGATATAATTTAAATAATCGTTGCAGGCTAATGAACTAAGAGGTCAAAGGTAGTCAAAACGCTCAAATTATTCGTTTTTAACCTCTTTAGTCCGTTTTAAGCCGGGTTTTCGAATAAGACGAACCCATCTCATTCCATGGGTGTCGGAGAAGGTGAAAAAGGGACCTAATAAGAGAGTGGGGAGCTCTCTCTAATGCCAACTAGGAACTCCAGCTCTGCGGTGAAGAAGGCACGGGGAAAGGAAACCAAGAAAGTTGTCATGAAGGTTCAGTGCTGAGCTGATCCTCATCCGCATCCGGGACCACGATCACTCTGCCAAGAGTGTAGCGACTTAGAACCTTCTACGACCCACGTGATTTTCATTAACATAATTTAAAACAATGTCGTAATGTTTGGGCGACCGTATCTGTGTAGCTTAGTGGTAGAAAACCTGACAGCAAAAATTGGGGTCCCGAGTTCAATCGCAGGTCAGGAGAGGACCCATATTTGTATGAAAAGTATGATTAACCTTACTCGTTCTAAGTATCAAGACCATCCGACACAGAAGGTCATCGCGTTGATCAGGGAATTAGCAAATTGAAGTGGCAGTGGGCTGGCCATATCTGTCGAAGAACCGACAACCACTGGAGTAAACGAGTTCTTCTAAGAGACCGCGTTTTGGCAAACGTAGTGAAGGACGCACTCCGGTCAGGTGGAGAGACGATCTGTGGAAGGCTGCTGGTAGAAGCTGGATGCGTCGAGCTGAGGACATGCTGCAATGGCGCTCATTAGGGGAGGCCTATGTCCAGCAGTGGACTGCTATAGGCTGATGGTGATGATGATAATGGTATTAAGTTTGCTCAAGTAATTTAATCGCTTAAAACATAAAAGTTTTACTGCGCAAGCATTCAATATTTTATGAAACGTTAACGATACAATGAATTTATTGGTAATTCATTGTTTGGTAGCGAATTCGGGATTATTCAGTAGCCGGGTTATTTGACAAGCATCATCATCATCATTTCAGCCGTAGGACGTTTACTGTTGGACATAGGCCTCCCCCATAGACCTCCAGTTACTTCGGTTGGAAGCGGTCTGCATCCACCGTGAACCCGCGGCTTTATAATAATAATAATAATTACTTCAACGAGCTCTGAATCTAAGTTTTCGAATTTTGGTAAACATCATGCTCCTTTAGATAAAAATGTACGCAATGAGGCGCTATCCAAAACGCGATAGAAGTTTATAAGAAGTGCTTATAATAAAAAGAAAACACAAAAAGAGCAAGACGAGTTGAACCACTTTAGGGAAAATTAACTCGGCAAGGGAACAAACACGGAAAGCGACGGGTGGTAAGGGAGGGAAGAAAGGACTACGCTACAGAAATAACTTGAAATTTCACATTTAGGATTGTTTTTGATATTAGGCATATTTTTAGATATTTTTTTTTTTGGTGAAGTCTATTATAAAACTCAAATCAGTGCTCACGTAATCTTGAAAAAAATAAGCAAAGAATCATTTCCCACTTTTGACGTAAACAAATTAGTAGCAGTTTTAATAATATTATGATTATGAAAACCTTGTATTCGTAAATCTGTCATTTGCCTTTCTAACCCCCATAGCTCATTTTTAACCCCCATTGGATCCTTAGATTTTGGTCCCCAGATATAACTCTGTATGGAGATCTCTATTGTAGCTTGTTCTTTCTTTCTGTGTGATTTGGTAGACCAGAGCAGGGGGGGCTACTACAAAATTCGAAAATCGAAGATCGTATGGTACCGTCCTTCTCGCTCTCGTATTAAATAATATTAGCGTCCGTGGGACGGCAAGATACGAAGTTCGAATTTTGCATTTCGTAGGAAAGAGCCAAGACCAACTCTCGAACCCAACAATTTTAATTACAGAGTGACCATGCATTTAGTAAATAATGTAAAACATTAATCTTACTAATACTGATCCCATGTAGTAGCCTCTAATTGAATCCGGGTTGGTCCTGCTGACGTCTCCAGAATCTCCCGTCATGCTATGTTAAACTTATGATATTGTCACAGATACAATTTTTTCCATTAAATTTTCCATTAAGTAAATGTTTTAAAAATCTTTTTTGGCGCACGCGGGGCCCTTAGGGAGTTGTCTATTCAGCCTAAGTTAATCCAAAACTTGCACGGTACCAGAATCAGAGACCGTATTGTCTAACGCGCTGTCGTTCGCAATTGACTGCACCATCTCTTTCTGCCTTGTTTTTACCATGTGACGGAACGAAGTGGTGAAAAAGATTGTGATCACAAAGATTACGACGAAAGTTTATATGTTTACATTTTGGAGGGCGAATCTTAAAAGAGGCAAAAATGTTTACGCTTAACCCATTCCAATTTAACGGACGTTTGGAACCTCCATGACGTTGCTATGTTCGTCAATCGATACATAAACGATGGTTTTTAACGAGCGGTGCCACCGGCCCTATCTAACGCTTATTGGCAGCCTTTATTGTTCCAAAGGACTGGCTTTGCTAGCGCATAAAACGAGCAAGGTAAAGGTAACATCAAACCATCCGCTGATTTCGCAGACACAATCACACTTTTCCATTAGTTATACTACTTCAAAAGTAATCATAGCATATATGATTCCCCTATGATGGTTTAATTTTAAAGAAAATTTTGACAATAAATTTTAACCTACTTAAAAACACTAAAAATTTAAAAATAACTACAGAATCTAATCTCTTAAATTTACTTACCTAACCGTTTCTATATCAATCTATTAGAACAATACCTATTTACAGAGTCGGTGCAATACGTTGAACCACCTTGTCTGTCACCGACTCCATTATTTCTTTAGATAAAGTTTAAGTTCTTTTGACACGTCGGATAAAGAAACAATTGACAACAAAAATACTTTCACTATTCAAATCTTCAGATTCCAAAGAGGACCGATATAAAAATCATAACATTTTGTCGACACAGCTACGATATAAACCGAAATGGTGTTTTTATGGGAATCAGTAAATTTTATGAGTATGTTTACGACGTGTATCGCATTTACAAGTCACCTACGAGGTATTTTTAGGTCATACACTAACTAGATTAACCCTGTGGGTTCGTCCCCGAAAATATTCATCCTTATTTCATTACCTTCATGCAGCTTTTTATAGTTAAAGTGAGAAAAGTTTTTCCATGAGAGAATCTCTGCGGCATTGATATATGTAAACATTTTCACTGCTACGAGTATTAAGTACTTTACTGAACTTGCTTTCTAAGCATGGTGAATGGTTGCATTGTTCTGATGATAAATTCTGTTTGAGTTCGAAACGCGTCAGCGTAGTGTGGTGGTGGTAGTAGTTGGGTTTGCGTGATGTGTGCTGAAGCTCTCAAACTATAGTGTAAGGTTGTGCACGATACTGATAAATAAATCACACCTAAATAAATAATCGTAAAAAAATATCAATGCAATTTCCAATAAATAATACAAACTTCGAAACTTCACAGATGCTATGCTTCGCAAGTTCGCAGATGTAAAGAAGTTTCGTAACAATGCTTTTTATGGTAATTTCAACTTCAAGTTCCTTTTCCTTGTATGTTTAAATAAAAGATAATGTATTATGTGGAACTGACTCGAACAGAAAATTCCTGATTTTATTTTTTTTATTGGCGACGAAGACAGTAATCTTAACCGATAAGCATATGCAATTGCATATGCAAAAAAAGCATATTATCGTAAATATGTAGTGTAATTTTGCACATTTTTAATTCACAATGAGAGGCTTTAATAGTTCTAATAATACGTTCTTTTAAACCATTTGAAATAGGGTCCTCCGAAGCAAATTTTTAACAAAAAAAAATACGTTCCAATGATTTCTTAGAAAGTTGTAACGATATCAAATTAGATAATATTCTACAGTTCAAAACGGTCGGTAAGTATGTTATTGTTTAATATAATTGTTATTTGTTACGCTTTGTTGACTGAACAGTATTGTTCGTGTTATTCTTCGTTTCACGGTTCAATGCAATGATCTTGACTTCTTATGTTACGTCTACCACTTATACTACATTCAGTTGTTTAAAAGTGTATAGCTATAAATACCTAATCGATCCGAGCAAACTTGGGAGCTTAGCTAATCAAAACAATAAAATATTTAATTACCTAGTCGGTAATGGTGATGAAAATTATAAATACTACTATTATATTAATCAACTTACGACTACGGCCGCTACAAGGTGGTCGAAACGTCGAGGATATGTTACCAATTAATAACTTATGATTAGGTCCCGAGAAATATATTGAACCAACCGTATCCAAACCCAATGTCTACACTACAGCGAGTCAAGATACTGTTGCAAGTGGGTTAAGAATCAAATGGCTTGATTGTTATAGTTAGATTAGATACTTCAAAATAGAGAGCAAGAGCGAGTTTGTGTGATGTTTGTTGAAGCTAGTGAATGCGGAGATAGCCGAGATGGGCATCTATGAACTTTTGCATAACAACGTATGTATGCAGCGTCGGACTGGCCATACAGTCGAAGTGGTTCTAGCCAGCCGGACCCCACTTGCCCCCCACGGGCGGGTGGATAGGGTACCCATGCAGGCTAGGTTCCAGCTCTTGCGACACCCAGTCTATGGCCCCGGGCTTGTGGAAAGCCATCCGAACCTTACCTACCGGCCGACTTCGACCCTGTGCATAGCAGTGTTTACATTATTATGTAAGCTTCATTTATTCTATTCAGCTACTTATATTTAGTCAAGCTTCTTTTAGTTCATTGATATGGACCTCCGCAAAGTAACGCCTGTTCATCATAAAGCCATAGGTATGTGCCAAAATATGTGGCAATCTCACCGACTACCTATAGATCTCGGTATAATCAGAATAAAGGTAAAGCATCCCAGTTGTTCCCATAACAAGACGGTAAACTCCTTATACCCTAACAACACCCCCCCCCTCACTGTTATTACGAACGTGGGCCAAATTAATTTCATCTTCGCGATCCAGCGATCGCTTGAAAGCTTTTGTGAAATGTATATAAATGATCGTGAACGGAGATACTTTTAAATTAGGAGCAACAGCTTTGTAATAAGTAATGGCCACAACTAAAATTAGGTTTGGAATGAAATGAATAAAATACTATGTAATTTTTCTAACCTACAGTTTATGACTGTTTCTTTTTTATTTAGCCCTCTCCTCTTTTACTTTCTCGTTTCTTTCGCCCATACTTTGTAGCAACACATTTTGAGTGAAGACCCTTTTTCGGTAACAATTGGTGTCACCACCATTACGATGCATAAATTAATAAATTATGTTATCATTGTCACAGTAAATAAAATATTTTTCTTTATTTATTTCTGTAAATTGCTGTCTTTAGGAAAGCTAATCTTAATACTCTTCTTTACACATTTATTTTTGAGATCGCTCCTTTAATATACTTAATAAAAGTTTCTAAATACAATGAAAATGGAAAAAAATATTATCTTAAGTGACAATGAAAAAATCTAAAGTACTTATAGGTAGGTATCCTAAACGAAACCTAACTTTCTTATTCTCACTCTCACATCACGTTTTATCAAAAAAGGTTCCCCTTCCCCTATTTCTCAGCGGGTTTTATGTACCTACCTCCTTAGATGTAATTTTTCTAAAAGACACCACATAATTATGATTGTTTTTTTGGAGTCTTTTTGTATTTTTTATTTCAACTCCAAATTTGTTACCAGTGCTGGTCTCTTTTTCTGGTTTTTCTGTGCATCCATGTCTCAGTTCGTATATTCGACAGACACAACATGACTTGATGAACACAATCTATATATATAAAAGAAGAAACTGACTGACTGACTGACTGACTTATAGATCAACGCACAGCCCAAACCGCTGGGCCTAGAAAGTTTGAATTTGGAACATATGTTTCTTAATAGGTGTAGACGCGCACTAAGAAAGGATTTTTCGAAATTCTCACGGGATAGGGAATAAATGGGATTTATATTTTCACTTCGCAATGGCCCTATTTCCGTAACTATAATTATTAGAAACTTCAAATTTGGCATGAAGTAGGTAATATTAACAGCAAAAACGGTATTCAGGACTTTCCGAAATTCCCACGGGATAGTGATTAAATGGATTTATATTTTCACTTTTAATTAAAGACCCTATTTCCGTAATTATAACTATTTAGAGACTTCAAATTTGGCGAACAAGTAGGTATACTAACAATTAAAACAATTTCAGGATTTATCAAATTCCCACGGATAGGGAATAAAATGGGGTTTATATTTGCTTCAAAGTGGCCCTAACTCCGTAATTATAAATATTAAGACTTCAATTTGGCATTGCAGGTAGATAATACTAATAGTGAAAAATATTTCAAAGATTTTCGAATATCCCCACGGTATAAAACGAATAAAGAGATTTATATACAACTGATCAGAAAACGCATAAGCTAAACCAAGAAACCGGGACTGGAGAGTTGGCAAAACTGATTGTAAATCTGGTAACAATTATTTAGCAGTGACATCCTGCTCATCCTGGCGAGGATCGTCTCCGTAGAAAGGAACTCCTCAAAATGATGGCACACGCAAAAGACTTAACATGATTGTTAAATTTCAATGACAATGCGTTTAAATGATATACACCGCCTGATGCTTACAGCCTGCGTCGTCTGCTGATGACGGAACTCCTCAAAGGCTGATAGCATTGATACGAAATTTACATATACGTTCAACAAAGCTGACACAATCTTTGCTCACCCGCGACCTTTATGATAGCTACTTTTGTGCCCATGCAATGTGTGTTCATCCAGTTCTTCCACTTCCACACTGTAAGAACACACACAAATCACACAAATCCATCTATCACCACCACCACTTTACACTGACCGTTTCGAACTCAACCAGAGCTCATATTCAGAGCAACACAACCGTTCAGCATGCTACGGTGTGAAATTTGGCATAGAGGACCTAAGTAGTACAGAGGTGCACTAGGGAAAGATTTTTAGAAAATCTCATGGAATAGTTAAATATCTCAACTTTGTTTGTTTTTTTTTGTTGGAGGTAATCTCTTGGGTTGGGGCTAAAATCATTTATCAATAGAAAGATTCACTATCCTTGATTGACATTAGAGTACTTAAAAAAAAATGCCAACTTTCCGCAGAATAAAAACAAGTTTAATTTTGAGCAGATTTTCAAAATTATTTCAATAATAGAAAGCTATAATGTTTCTCTAATCGACAATTAGAATTTAAAATAGATCATAAGAGTAATTCATGTCCCATGGGAACTTTACAATTTCTCGGATATAATCCTATATCGTGTATGAAGTCGCGGACAAAAGAAACGCGTAGTAGGTACTTTAACGTTTTCTAAACTTCCAACCTGAACCAGCGAAGCAAGAAGAGTACGTATGCAGGTTGATTTTTCTATTACAATATTTGCACCACTGTCTAAAAGAAAAATCTGTCTGTATTTTTATTTCCATGTAATCCTCCGAAAAATTATCAAAACACGAAACATGGATCGCAGAAAGTAAATGTATGTTACTCCAAATTTAACGCGAGCGAAGCCGCGGCAAAAGCTAGTAT